>NC_048272.1:28335657-28443157 GCF_009762535.1 Notolabrus celidotus | reverse complement strand
GTGATGGTTGAATGAAATTTAGGGGTGCTTTAGCATCCACATGTCCAGCTAATTTCTTCACAGATTTATCTTTCTGGATATGAAATTAGCATTCTGTCACAGATTATTACTTTGCACAGGGATGGCTCAAATACATGCACTTTAATCTTATGATGTTCTGCTCATGCACCTCGATGAGGTTGAGCCCTGACAAATCCTGAGCACAATATGAAAACCCTGGGAAAATGTAGGTCCTCTGCACATTGAGACCCTGACAACAACGGGGTGAGTCTTTATATGTCTTCAGGAAAATATTTTAACCTTTCCTTGTAGTCAGTAGGTGAGAATGTTTTTATTTTTAAAATATTTTCACTAGCTCAAATATTTCATTTCAGGCATAAGTAAATGTTTCAAAATCTTACAATGTAACTCCACATTCTCAGAGCTTCAAATAATTACACGCCAACTACACAGCATGTATTGTCTCTATTTGTCATAGACCCCAGAAATACAAAAGTGAGACTTTATCATGATACTCCTTGAGTACTTAATTTTAATGCAGACCCACTGTACCATCTCGTCTTTTCACAAAAAACATAATTATGATTTTCAAGAAGAACTCACAATGAAATCTCTGCAGTACAATCAAGCAATTATATCTGAAAGTTGCTTAATGCAAAAACTGTCACAGCCTAGAAGTCAACCGAAAAAGGAAAATTACAGTTTCTGTCACACAGACAAACTCACACTCTGTTTAACGAAGCCTTGTTTAAGACAATTCCAGTCATAAATTCAAATGATTTGAAAGCTTGTTAGCATAATGTGGGCCTGTTGTTATGTGCCTTATGTAACAGTCACCCTGCACTGGCCCTCCACAGATGGTCCAGGAGAGGTAGGCAGTTGTTCCAGCACATCTATTTCCACACAGCAGCAGTAAGAGCTCTTATCCCTCTCTGCAAGCCCCAACTCTGACAGGAGGCTGAGGCACTTGACGAGCAGCAGCAAGGCCAGATACCATGATTAAAAATGGATGCTGATGCGAGAGAGAATGTCAGCATGATGCTGCCATAACACAGTCACATGAAATAGCAGTCAGATCGCTGTCTCTGAATGTGGCGCTCACTGGTGGGTTATTGATTATGGTCGGTGAGCGGAGTGTGCTAAGAGACAGGATTGTCCCTGGAGAAGATTTGCATGATTGATGCTTTCTTTACGATGTACGTATCCTGCGCTTGTCAGCGAGTCAGCTCAGCAGAAAAAAACCCACATACTGTACCTGGTGATAAATGGGAAATGTGGAGATGTGAGCTCTGAAATATTGAATACCTGTAGACCTTCATACAGTATATATAACAGCATGAAAATAAAATATTTCCTCATTATCAAGCTTTACCATTTGGGGGGTTAGAAGAAAGAGCAGCTTTAATTTCCATCCATGCAGAGATACAGCTGGTGCTGGCTGTGTGGATATGCAGCTCTCACACTTCTATGAAAGGTTTCTCTAATTAGAGTCTAAAATATGATGCAAAAATGTTACCGTTTTTCTTGAAGTATTTAAAGTCATCATACTGGCTTCATAAATGAAATATACAGGACTATGCAATATAACTAGACAGATCCAGATCAAGAGGTGAAGAATTATTCAGAGTTTTGATCAGACAGGACCAACAATAGGTTTGTTTACCTCTACACAGTATCCTGAAGCAGCGGTAAGTAACATTGCGTGATGATTTTGTCATCCTTGATGGACAAAGTTCTACGTTTCATCTCTGTGCTGATATTTTTCTGTCTGTGCATAGTTTACTCTTCAGATGGTTGCTTCATAGTGCTAACACAAAGCTCACTTTGGATCTTCGCTGGAGAATATGTAAACAAAGGCTCTTTCAGTCTAATTAAGAAGAAGAGGCGTCTTCAATTGATGGTCTGCTTCTTTTTTGTAAACTACGTAGAGGCATCAGTGTTACACAAAGACTTTTTACCACCAGCTAAAATTCTCATAGAGTGTTTAACCTGCATCAATTAAGACTTTGACAACTTTGGGGGAAGGAACCAAACTGTGCACACAACATTGACACATCATCACCATTTAAATATCAATGATTCAAGATTCACTTTATTGTCATTTCTTTTCATATTTCCATACTTAGTGAAACGAAATACTGTTTCTCACCAGCTTGACAGTGCAAAACATGACAGACAAGTGCCTTATTTACAGATATGTATGTTACTGGATATATAGCAACATTATAATATAGCTGAAGTGTGAGTGAGGTTAGAAAATCTGTCCTATGTAAGTCCAGTATTCATTCACTTTTAGCTTTGTTTTTGGTCCCTACCTATCCCTTCTTCAGAGAGTGATACTATAAAAGGTTACGTTATGGGCCACTGGTTAAAAAAAAGCTGTCAGATAATTGTGCAGTGCAGGTCATTATTCTTTGTAGGTTAATCATTACAGGTTACCTCTATCACATTGTGACACGTTACATGCTGCCATTACATTTTGTCAGGAAAATGTTAGTTATTGCCACTCAAGTATCAGAGAGACAACAGTTATGTACAAATAAAGACATGCCAGTGGCTTGATCTTGATAAATGCTCTTTACTAAACATATACTTTTTTGTGCAGGGTATCTGATATGTATTTCAAATGAAAAATACTGATTTCTGAGCCCAACCACATCAGTTCAAATGATCCATTTGGCTTATAAGAGGCTGAATCCTGTCCAATAATCCTAAACCAGTCTAATAGCTTTACACCTGCACCCTGCTGTCACCGAATAACCTGCTATGATAGTGTGATTACTGGAGGAAGAGGGGCTCTCCAGCCCATCAGCATTTCCCTTAAAGATAAAGGATGCAGGAGATAAGGAGGAGAACAGAGATTCTGTCAAAGTAAGTCAAGAAGCATAATGGCTGAGACCTCCCATTAACCAAGTGTGACAATTACTCAGATGAGCCAAGTATGTCCTCTCTAGGCTCCTATTGTGTTCCAGTGTTATCACCTTGTACACCCCATGGCACAACCAGTGACAAGGATGTCCAAAATGATGAGCTTATCATTAGTTTTGCTATGTGCTGAGGAAATACAATACAAGGCTGGAGGAACAGGACCCACACAAAGCCTGCCATAATTGAGCTCTGCCTCTAGCTGCTGGTACCACACTATTGTCACACTGGAAGCTATTCTTGGTGACTCATTTCTATATTGATGGCCAAACAAAGCTTAGCTGTTGAGGTTAACAAAAAACTGATGGTGAATGGCTACAAATTAAGCTCAGGGAAAATTTGAGGTTGATTTACAGTGGATGCTCAGCTCTTGTGCTGTGGCACATGATTGTTTTTTAGAGAAATAATGAGGCATACTTTTCATGGGAGGTGTATGGGAGAAAATGGCATTGTAGCATACTGCATGTGCAGGATGAACCAAAGGGCATGACAATTCGATGAAATAACTATAACATGATATACACTGGAGCATAAAGAAGGCTTGCACTTTCCTCGGCCCTGTGATGTATTAATAAGATAAATACTGGCAGACAGAGACCATGCTGAATCCCAGTTCAGATTTTCTATAAGTAAAAAATTCATTACCTAAGAGGGTTGTTATTTTGTAACTAAGCACTGTCCTTGGAATATTAAGTTGTCCATACTATAATAACCGTAGGTTAATCTGGGGATCTTTTCTTCATAATAAGCAGGAATACTCTTTTTTTTACTAAGTTCCCTGAAGGAGAAAACAACAAAATAAGATGAAAAGATGAGCATGCCTTAAACCAAATCAAGGTGCTCCAAGTATTGTTGATAACAGAACACTCTGAACATCCTCAGCTTCAGGCAAGGTATCATTAATTCAATATTTTCCAAGGCTGTGATGTTGCATACAAAAATCTTCCTCAGTATATCTATATTTGCCCAGGGAAGATTCATGTTAATGTGTTTTTTTTCTCCAGCATTCTCTCGTCTTGCTCTCCTCCAGCATTCTGATATACACAGGCAGGGCTCAGTTCAGCTCTGGATCAAGGAGACGGGGGACTACTGAACACCTGGGCTGATAACCTTCTAAAGGACTACTTATTTCAAACCTGAGACAACGATATGCAAAAGTTTTCCAGCCAAAATTCGCCTTTGACCCACTTCAACAAACTGTTGGGTCAATGATGGTCATAGTGTGAAGGAGTTGCTTTAGCCTTCAGAAAAGCCTGAATTATTTAAAACTCAGATTCAAGTAGGGGCTCGCGGCCCACCATGGGAATTTGATTTTCTGTCTGTTCAAACGGGATGATCTCACCACCTCCTGTATCGGCCACACAGGGTTGAGATCAGGGGAGGATGAATCCTGTATCTGTTCATAGATATACAAACCAAACCCCTCTCTGTTCAATACCCCTCAAGGTAAGCTCTTCTTTGAAGGACAGCTGTAAAGCCTTTTTGAGTATTTAATAAAGCTGCTAATGGGCAGGAGGAGACTAATGAAGATCACGTTCAATAAATGTTTTGCTCTGGGCTCTACATTATTTAGTAATGATGTGGTCGCCCTGATCTTCCCCTGGATTCATTCAGGTTTTGCGTAACTTGTCCGTTTGTTTTTTTGTAGACATTGAATTTTTGTTTCCGTGTTCGCACAGAGTTTATCTTTTCTGTAGTAGTTTTTTGATACAATATCATAGCTTGGTTTTGGAGCTGAAGTCTGTATAGATAAGATTGGAGAAACAAAATCAGGAGCAGATAGCGCTGCAGGTTGGATGACTCAGGTTTTCCAGCAGCTTAATATCATCTTGAGACCATGGCAATAAGCCTGACTCATAGAAAGCCCCTTAAACTATTTCCACCAATGATGTGAGCCGCTCTGCTCAGGAAAGCATGCCAAATTCGAGTTGAACTATGTGTCAGTGTCGACATGGTGAAGGGAAAAAATAAACATTTATTTATTCATCTTTTCTTCTTTTTCTCAAGTAAATCCAGTCTTTAGATTTTTTGTTGTTGCTTTTGGGGACCAAAAAATCAGGGGAATATAGTTCTGATTGTTTATTGTGAGAGAACCAGGAATGGTTGTACCAAATTGCATGCCAGTTGTTGAGACATTTACTCAAGCAGCACATGTGAAAGTAAGAGGAACCAAAAAGCCATTAGTATATCAACTGAGAACTATGAATGGTGACATATTGTGCCATGCATTCCACTGTGATGAAATATTTTCATCATTTCTGTACTCTAGGAGGTGCTCTGGCCACTTTAACGCACAGTTCACACTTCAGTGACTTAACACCCTCTGCACTCAAGCATAGAGGTGTGAATGGACTTAAACAACTCTCTTTTTCACTCTCCCGTTTACAATTTACTGCTGTATAGGGCAGCTGAGAAGCCTGCCACAGCTTGATAAAGATTAATAGGGTCAGGAAATCATTAATTCCCAGCTCCATGTTAGATCAGGACAAAACTATATGTGCACGAGTGCCAGAGTACTGAGAAGTCGAGCTGATCTCATCTTATTTTTAATTATTATGATTTGTAGAGAAATAAGAGAACCTTTGTTGTAGACAGCTGAAAGTGCTTGGCACATTCCCCCAAATATGATGTACAGGCAGGCCATAAAGAGATGACCGCAAGGAGGAGATTATGTTCTTGAGATTCCGATGCAATCGAATTTCCTCTTTTTATTTATATTTTTCACCTTCAGGAGACGGGGACAAAGTTTGTATGAAAGTTTGAAATAGAAAGACTTTCTGCATTTTCCATCATAGTTTCTCCCTTCACCTTCTTCAAATCTAATCGAAGTCCTTCCTGTAAACGTCAGTAAAATGTCTTGACCTCCAACTCTACCATCTTGGCAAAATAATTCAGGCATGATGCTGTAAAATCAATAGCTTTTAACACTCGTACAGGTCAAGCAACCAATATCAACGTGACAAAGTGCATCTCCTACATACGCATGGAGACAAAAGTTACATTTTTCCTGTCGGTAAAAAAATGTGTTAATTATTCATGGCATATATAACAGATGCAGGAAGAAACTCTCAAAGCGGAAAAGTTTTTCCCCCAATAGAGAACTGACATCAGCCCAACAATAGTTTGCATTACTCTCATCGGCTGCAGCTTGCAGGGCTTCACTCAGCAGAGCTGGGCTTTACTGCTCAGAGGGCTCAGCTGCTGATGGACAACTCTTGCAATCACTGGCCGGTTATAAACAAAATAACTTATGCAGGTTGGTTGCACAGTGTTATTCTTGCATTTACTCATAACAAATAAGTCAACACTAAAGGTCAGTTGGGGTTCTAAATGGCCTGAGAAGGTATAGACGAGTAACATGCTTAACTTGTGACACCCAGCAGGTCAAGACTCTCTTAAAGCCCACTTATGATTAAATTAAAAATGGTAACACAAGCAACCATATCATGCATTACTTAACCATAAATTAAGCATCAAGCAAATAAACACATGCTTGATGCACCCATGTACCCCTGTAGAGCACTTGTTTTTATATTTCAAAGATGAGCACTTTTCATACGTGTCCACATATTTCACTTTCTTGGACCAATGCAGATATAGTGAAGTGTACATATTGCTACTGCTTGATGAGCCCAACAGTTTTTTTTATATAAGCTGTGTTATAGAGTAGAAGATTAGAGTAGAGCTCTAATCCGACATGCAGGCATATATTGGGTCCTAGTTTTCTCCAGATATCAACTTATTTATCTCGTTATCTCAAGGTGAGAACTGTTTTTCCACTAAGAATGAGTTCATTTCAGTTTTGTTCTACAGCCCTCAACTTATTTTCTTATTTCTCAGGATCAGACCATGTAAAGTGTGGGAACAAGTTGTGCTCTGAGGTTGTCACACCACAGAAAATTATTCAATTAACCACCTAGCTATATTTGAATGATTAAAAAATAGCCTAAAATTAGGTTTCAACGTTTCAAGTAACGTCAGCGCTCTCTTACGATCATATCCTGTTAGATCCACTGCAATGCATCGCAGAAAAAACATCATCACAGGCTGGTCTCTATGATTGGCCAGACCATGACATACCAAGCTGCCACACCATCTAGGCTGCAGTGTCATCTGTGTTGTAGGAAACAGGCACTTTATTATTCCACAGCAGGGTTGGCCGAGAATACAACATGTCAGTACAACACTGAGCCCTGCACGCTCCTTCACACTGACCGCTCCTTCACACTGACCGCTCAAACATGGGCTACGTCTACTTTGTGGAACTTCTTCTGATTATTTTCTGTAATGTGCAATGATACAATCTACTCTGCCCCCTACTGGCTATAAAACATAACTGAACACAGTAATTCTATAACACGGTACATTGTTTACAATGGTGAAGGATTTAAAGGCAAACCTGATGCCTCTTTGTGACCTTCAAAAGCAAACAAAACCAGAAACAACAACACTGATACCTTCTCTGTTGTCTTTTTTAATGCCTTAAACCACTCAGAGGGGGTAGGTGTCAGACCACATGATTGACATTTGGCTTTAAAAACACCCTTTTTCAGTTGTTTTCATGGCAAATAATCACATTGAGTCATACATCTGGCTGTTAAAAGACAGCAGGATGAGGTTTTTGTTGAAAACACTACTTTTGCATGTACAGAACAAGAGATAAAAGGTATCACTTTGTCCACAATGGGGCGCCAAAATTGATATAAATCAAAAGTTCCTCACAGCAGCTTTAATAAAACAAAAAATATTTTCTACAAATGATACATTTATAACTCACAGAATAAAAGTTGTGATCATCTGACGTCAAATCAAGATCTCAAGGAAAACAGAGTAAATAAAATGTATGGGTGTTTGTCCACCTTGGGCTTCCGTAATAAGTTAGGATGTGCTACTATGACTTGAAATCAGAACAGGACAAACATGAACTTTGTTGTTATTTCCGATTCTAAAAGACACATTACCAAGAATACTGAAAACTCACAACAAAACAATATGAGGCGCTGGCTTTAATGTGTGAAAGGTGCGATCCAAATTAAGTTTATGATCATTCTAATAGAAAGAGGCAACTAGCAACTTTCAAATTTGCAAATAGCATGCTTTAGATTTGGTGCAATTAAAAGGGACAGCCATATCCACTAACTGAGACCATTACTCAAATTGTAATGCAATCGTTTTGATCACAAGAATTCTCCTCAGCCATCAGGCTAATAAATAGAGATCAATACTCAGATTGTAGAAACCATGCACCAGTTATGTTAAAACAAGGTACTTAAACATTTTACTCTTCATGTCCGCTTTTAACTGCCACTGAATATATATTGGAAGAACCAAAGAAAGTGCAGTTCAGTAACAATGCTTTCTGTCTATCCTAAAACCAGTCATCCATCACAGCTGCTTTGGTGCTAAAAGAATAGTTAGGAGATAAGAAATTAATAGTTTCACTTTTGAGGATGTCTTTTGGAATTCTGAAGAAAATAAGTATTTATCTTAAACTGATACCTTATCTCAGTGTCCTAAAATAGCTTGATCTCAGCAGCTTAACATTAATGACACACTGACACTGTTCTGCAGAGGATGGTTGGATTCAGGGTGGATTTTAAAATAGCAGTGTCTTGACAGTATCTATGTTGAAAGTCCAAGGTTCACAAGCTTAATACTACATGTGCAATTCAGAATATTTGAATACAAATGCTGAATGTGTCTTAAATACCTCTATGGTTTGTCCTTTCAGACGTTTGCTTTTTGCTGCACACAGTACCATGTCGTAACAATCTTTCTTCACTGGTTCCATAGGGTTTCTAACAGGACATCTATTATACCATATCCCACTGGAACAAAATCCAAGAGCTCAGGTTTTCGGCTCCAGCAATTATTTGTGAGGGCCTGCCATCATCACATAGCAACGGAAATAATTAGCCCACTGCTTTCAAAAAGTCTCAGATGGCCAGTCTCACAGATTGCTTTCTCTCTCTGCAAACTTGACACAGCACTTCAGCGCTGGTTCCTCATGCTCCCTCTGAAGATGTATTCATAAACATATACAGTGTACGGACAAAAATCGCACATCCTCTCTACTTAAGCAGCAGCAACTGTCTCATCACACATTATAAGTTTAAGTGAACATGATAAGGTACAACAGAGGACAAGAAAGTAGAAAAATGTATCCAACGTGCTTGAATTACTCGTTTAGAAACCCATAACAAGGGCAATAACTGTGAACCCAGCTCAGAAGAAAAGCCACAAAGCTTGAGATGGTCACAGAGCTGACAGCAGCTCTTTTCAGGTCCTGCACTTTTTATAGCTCAGATAATACAGAGAGAGAAAAGGAGAGAGAAAAGGAGAGATAGAAAGAGGGGATGATCTTCTCTAATGTGGATCCTGTGGGCTCTGCTCTGCACAGTGGCCTCTCACACACACAGGTACACGCACACACATTTTGACAACATAAGCTGGGCTCACTTTCCTCACTTATATCAAAGGCCTCACCACATGAGGATTGAGTTTTGTTCTTGGCAGCATGCCAAAAGAGAAATCTTAATGATTTGTATTTTCTCTGGTTTGATTTAACTCTGGGTCTGTTGTGGGGAAAGTGTGCTAGTTGTGTGTCGTATCTGTTTACAGCACAGGGAGCTGTTGCAGTATGTTGGTAAAACATTTGTTTGGCTTATTTATGAGATTGGCAGTTTGTTTGTCTATGTTGGCTGTCACTTCAGCTCATTCAATTGAGAATGCAGTCTTTTGCTTCTGCCAAATGTCTCATGGCAGACCGATTGAAAGAGCAGGAAAATATGAAATAATGGATGCTTGATCGTAGTGCTTTTAATATCATATTCAAAAATACTTATTGGGCAGATTTTAAAGATGAAGGAGAGACTTGGGATTCACATTCCAATGTTACTGAATGCACACAAAAAAAGCTGCATCCATTTTTCTGGGAACATTTTCAGGAGCACTGCTCTCCAATTTTTGACAGAACACTGCCCTCTGGAGGAAAAATGCAGCAAAGGACAATGAGTTAACTCTTAACAAACAACACATATGGACATGTTTCTGTGACTTAGAGGGACTGCAAAGGCAGACAGTTAATAGTTTCAAACATTTACTTCAAGTCCACAGCATGAGAACAAATCTATAAACAAATAAATACTTATTTTATTACACTAAGTTTAAGACATTGTGTCAGATATACAAGTAAATGAGTGACAGTTTGCAGAACATTATGCCTTGGAGCATTGTGGTATAAATCAAAATAACTTTCAGTACACTGACAAAAAAATTGAAGCAAAAGTGTGGATGTAATGCCAAAACATATAAATACACGGGCTTGGTGATGTAACAGTATACTATGCTGTAGGTAGAAAAATAAATAATTCAGTGTAATCAGTGGTGTATAGTCACAGGAACACAGAGCACTAAGAGCTGGATGCACCTTTATGGTTGAACAGGGTACAGAAATATTCTCCGTCTCATGTCCACCTCCAACAGTCACTACATATACATTATGGATTAAAGACAGTGAAGTTTGGTCGTGGTTTCTGTGCAGGACTCGTGAAGTCAGATATCCTGCACTGTTGAAATACAAATGTGGGCAAACATAGGCCAACTAAAACTGTTTGCCCTGGTGCTGTACTGGTACATTATAAGCTGTAAAATAAAGAAATGTGGAACAGAGTATCATGGACTTAACTTTCCATTGTGGTTTGGCTTCCTTTTACTTATTTCCTCAATACTGTTAGCAACACTGGGAAACACTGACTTTGTAATTGTAATTTATATAATTCTAGCTGGGCAAGAAATAAAATGATATGTGAGACAGACTTGTATATCTGAATAGTCTGAAACAGGTCTTTCTTTTTCTTTCACAAGCTAGCTGGTGAAGCTGCACGCTGTGTAAGCCAGCTTCTCATGGAGT
The DNA here is from genome assembly GCF_009762535.1 of Notolabrus celidotus. NCBI lineage: Eukaryota > Metazoa > Chordata > Actinopteri > Labriformes > Labridae > Notolabrus > Notolabrus celidotus. The sequence goes on along the minus strand of NC_048272.1, from coordinate 28,432,320 downwards.
ATGTAACAAGTGTTAACCAGACTTGATTTGTTGGGTTAGCTTATATACTATAACTAAAAACTGGTTACATGTATCATCAGTGACATCTTGTAGCATGGAAGTACCTGTTCTTTAACTTCACTCAGCTAGTCTTAAAAAGCACACACTTTCATGTTCGCCTGAGGATCTTCTATGCCAGTTGAAGGTATTTAAAAGCCACTTTCATGCACACAAACATTTGAAACAGGAACTGGAATTGTTTCAGATGCTTTCTGATAAGAGACACTGTGGTGGCATAACAAGGTTTCCTTTTTATGCTCTTGCTGCTATTACTGATATCCGTGTAAAGTCTGAGAAGAGAGGCTCAGGAAGAGACTGAGCATGAGTCTTCAACATCTGTGGAGTCATATTCGTCAGCAGACTCAGTGAGGGCGGGGTAAGGCCGGGGTTGGTCCAGGTTCACATAGGTGATGTTCAGACTGATGTAGTGTTCTCCCTCCAGGCCAGACAGAATGGTAGAGACGGCTGACACCAATGTGGCAAAGCTGGGCCTCAGTTCGGGATCAGGGTCCCAGCATTGAAGCATCACGCTGTACCTGAGAGAAAACAGTTTGTGTCTGAACAACCAGTGAATGGCCAATTTTGACCTTTATATTATCTCTGAGTATAAAAATAATCAACGATTGTTTCACTAAGTTCAATTTTTACACATTGTGGAAGTTCTGAACTCTGTTAACCTTCACAGAAGAGATAAGAAGCATAAAGGTTTGTTTTCTTTTATGTCTCACAGTGCTTGATTGACATGTCTGACCAAACAGTTAACTTTGTTGCAAGTGAAGTAATGATAAATATCTGGTGTAAGAGTGCAGTGGTGTACTTAATCAACTCATTTATGTGACTCTTCACCCAAAATGGATGTGCTAACAGGTCAGAGTGGACAGTGGATATAAATGGGTGATTCATGCTCTATAAATCTGTAAATTGTTTCCCTTCCAGACCACAAGATTTATCATTAAAAACGCACAAACACCGGTGCAAGAGGTTTTGCGGTCAGTGTGTGTTTGGTGTGTGTGTGTGTGTGTGTGTGTGTGTGTGTGTGTGTGTGTGTGTGTGTGTGTGTGTGTGTGTGAGGGAGGCATTTTTCTTTGAGGTGTCTTGTTGAAATACACATTAACTCCCAAACTGCATTGCCTAACCATATTAGAATACCCAGTAGTGGACAATTCACGAGTTTCACACTACTGAGTGATCATAGGAACATCTTGTTTTCACAACTCTGAACTCTGAACCGTTCCCTTCACTATCTTGGTGGTGAGGGTCTGCATTAGGGTTATTGCAGTATGAGTATTCAAATTAAAGCAGAGATTCATTCTGTGGCGTTTTACAAAGAATGTATGTGACCTCATGTTTTTAACATTGAAAAGAAATAGAAATCATGACATATTCAAAGGACTTACAAGGGGTCAGGGCAGTACTGAGGCTGGGGTAGCCTCCTGCCTTTCAGTAAGTAATGTGTAATGTCATAAGGGTCCACCTCTGGGTAAGGGCTGGCTCCTCTGGTCAGCATCTCCCACATCAGCACACCAAAGGACCACTGCATCAGGAGAGGCAAAGGTACAGAAAGCACAATGTCACAGGTAGCATTGTGTGACAAAATTAAAAGGTAAGAAAAATAAATCCCAAATCTTAAAAAAAATGTCAGTACTCTTGTCTTTCCTTGTCTACCTTAGATTGCTTTCCTTTCAACAGAAAAGATGTTTTTTTTCCCACTTGTTATTTATGTTTGAATTGTCTTTTAAAGACCAGGTAGTGGCTCAGTGGTAGAGTTGGTCGTATCTCAACGGGAAGGTTATGGATTTTCTCCTAGGTCCCGCTGTCCACATGCAGAAGTGTGTTTGAGCAAGACTAAACTAAACTAAAGGACCCTGGTGGCTGTGCCAGGTGTTTTTTAAACTGATGAGCATTTTGCATAGCAGCCTCTGCCATCAGTGTATGAATGTGACATGTAATGTAAAAGCGCTTTGAGTGGTCAGAAGACAAGAGAAACTGCTATATAAACACTGTCTATTTACCATTTACCAAAGGCCTGATGACCTCACTGTCCAAGTAGTTAAAAAGAATACTGCTACTTCTCAAAAAAAAAAAAAGATTTGTAATTTGGTAGGTGATCACTAATTTTGTTAAAGGACAGAATATGTTTTATTCTCATTGCAATAAGTTAATATAAGTAGGGTGCCCATAGTAGAAGATATTAATTAGCTCACCACATCAGACTTGGAGGTAAATTTCTGTGTCTTCAGACTCTCAATAGCCATCCACTTGACTGGCAGCTTAGCTTTCCTGTGATCCTGAACACTGTAATACTCCTTATCAAAAACATCTCTGGCCATGCCAAAGTCTGCCACCTTGACCGTGTATGACTCGTCCAGCCTAAGACAAAGAAAATTCAGATGACATTTTTGTTATAAAACATTGTAACTGAGCATTCTGATGTTACAATCTTAAACTAACATGCACCATGAAAAATCAAAGAGAGATTCAGGCCCCTTTTTTAAAATAAAGTCCTGTTTCTCTGCACATCTTGGTGACTCACATGCAATTACGTGCCGCAAGGTCTCTGTGCACAAACTTCTTCTGAGCCAAGTATTCCATCCCCTTGGCAACCTGCAGCCCGAACCCGATTAGATCCTTAACAGTAGGGTTCTAAATGAATCCACAGAAACATCACAAAAAAACTAACTTAGAACGGATGTGAATGTTACTTATTGTCAGAGAAACAGTTGAAAGTAAACAGAGAGCTGTGCATAATTCTGAATAATTGCAATGAGTCACACCCTCTTCTCGCAGCGTATGAAGTGCCGCAGGTCCCCATGCTTCATGTATGGTAGCACCACTAGAGGGAGCCCTTCCTTTGGCAGGAGTATGCCCAGCAGAGAAAGCACATTGCTGTGGTGGAAACCCTTCATTATGATGCCTTCCTTCAGAAACTGCTCCACCTCCTCAACATCTGTTATTCCTGATAACACACACACACAAACACTCGTAAACATATAAACATTATGGAAAGGAGGATACTGAAAACACCATACTGAAGAGCAGCTTTAGAAGTGTACTCTGAAAACATTTAAAATGTTGTGTCCATTTCTCTCAAACCAGAAGAGCTACGGAGTCTTTCTGTGCACTTATATAAGGTGTATATGTTACACTTACACAGCAGATACTACTCACTATTCAAAGACTTGACAGCGCAGTGAATTTCTCTGTTGTTGTGATCTGTGAAATAGCCATGATAGACGGTCCCAAAATGACCTGCAGGTAGAGATACAATGACACATGAATACAGATTGTATGAAACAACTTGTATAAGACAAGTTTTTAGTTTCAGATAGAGACCATGGGGTTGCTTACCCTTCCCTATGATGCGGTGGTGCTGCACCAGCAGCATCTGAGCAGGAATAAGAACATCCTTCACCTCCTCCAGCAGCTCTGGCCTGAAACTGGAGATGGAGATCTTATCTTGAGGCATGAGGGGAGTGAGGGTAGGATCAATGCTGCCTGCAGCATAAGCCAGACTGGGGAACACCACCTGGCCCACCAGCGGGGTGGGGGGATTCAGAGATACTACTGGTAGAAGTTCAGAGAGAGGAGATTAATAATGACAGTTGAGACAGGTTGTGAGTTGTAAAGAGATAAGCTGAAGAACTCAGTGCTTGGATAGTCACCTCTCCTGTAGTCCCCAACAGGAGACAGCTCCACGTTATTTGTTATAGAGCGGTTCACACTGTCAGCCAAGCGGCTCTCTACCATGGAGGCTGAAAAACATTTCACAATACTTTTCAATCATCAACCCGAAGAGCAGGACATTGGTACATCTTATGCTACACCAGGGATGTTCTGGTTGAAAGACTTGAGGGATTCAGCCCAAAACCCCACCCACTGCTGCGTACTGTTGTAAAAACAAGAGGGACCAAGGTCCACAGAACAGAGAGGAGCCCACCTTTCTTCTTCTTCCTCAAGTGTTTCATGACGACAAAGGCCAGCACCGCCCCAGCCACAAGAGCCGCCAGGATCCCCAGAACAATGCCCACCATGTAGTGGTTGTTGACCCTCACCACCACACCAACGTTGTGGACCTGTCCGTTGATGGAGATCTAAAGAAGGGTCCATCATAGACACAGAAAATTATTAATACTGCAGTATTACTGCTCTTTATCTTGAGTAAGTTAAAGCATTATTTTGCCTAAGAAAAACAAATTTCACACAGCACACAGACTTCATAGCCCAAAATGTGAGAGATTCTAATTAGCTAAGGGTTCATTTGGGGATGTGGTTGCTCTTCGTAATGCAGCATGGTTGGTGTTTTGCTAATGAGTAAGTTTAAATGACCATTCTACGGTCATAAGCTTCAATAGTAACAATAAGGTCATAAATATAAACTGAATAAATTAAATTCCTGTGTAGGCCTGCTGGGATCCTAGTGTAAGGAGCCCTGTATCAGGGGCCACATTTCTTTGGATGTTTTCTGGGTATGGGAGTAAAGCCAGAGCAGACTGGAGATATATAGTTTTGTAACACCTCCGAATCCCCTAGAAGTTGAATTAAGTTGGTGAGGAGAGGTAGCTCAACTAACTTACAAGGCCCAAGAAATGTGGCAAACTAGATTGATTGATGGATGGATGGAACAACACTCTCCTGTCAATAAAGACTTTTTGTATTTAGACAAAGCCACACTGTTTCTCAGCTATGTGGGTTTTTGCTAACCAAGCTAACTGCTTCCTGCTAGTAGCCTGGAGGTCACATTTAAACCGACATTAGATTGGTATCAGTATTCCTCAAATGCTGAACTTTCTACCTTCTCTGATTTTCAAGACTTGCAAAAATGATGAAGTCCCTGCTAGTATGAAGGTGAGCTAATATGACAGAATTTATCCTCAGTATTTTGTGATGAGAAAAAAACATTGAACTGTATTGATTTCGGTATTTGACTTTTATCAGTCTATCCTTTTGAACAGTTGCTTCCCTTGGTTTCTATACATTGCACAAATTTGATTGGACTCCTGTTACATGCTGGATCCTGATACCTCAGCCAGTTAATCATTGTCTTTACCTTCACTGGCAGCCCCTCACTGGTGATGGTCATATTTTTGGGTATCCTGCAGGTGATTTCATTATCCAGGACTTTAGCATCACAATTTACACCTGCCACCGTCATAATGATGGTCATACAGGAGCTCACCAGATTCAGCTTTTGATGCTGTGAACATAGAAGAAAATCAGGGTTTTACAAAGATATTCAATGATATTCATTCAAAAGGAAATATCTCTACAACTGTCTCTTACATGTAATGACACCTCATCAAATCCAGGGTATAAATTCAGCACATGGCCCTCAGTTTCAAAAGGTATGGGCTGGCCATAGGGGTGATAAGAGAACTCTTTGTTCCAAAGCCCCAGAGCTCCGTCCATGTCAAAGGAAAGCTCTCCTTCTTCTGTTTCGTCTCTGTGGAACACAGGAGAGAGACACTCCATCCTTGTAGGCAGGGACTTGCCTATGCACTCCTGAAAAACAAAGTGACAGAGTTTAATTCTAGCTCAAACAGTAAAAGTAAGGGGTAAGTTAAGGAAACCTAAACTTTGGATGAATTAAAGGAAAATACCTTTAAAATATCTAAATTACAATTAATACTTTACCCTTGTCACAGGCTTTAAGTGACTCTCATTGGGTTTAAAGCGGATGAAGGTGCGGTAAACAGAATCCAGGTTCTCCCCCTCAATCACAATCTTAGACCCCCTTCAACGAAAACAAATAGAGATGGTAAGGTTTTCATGTCAGGGGAGTTAATATCATGTCCCCTGATGGTTGAATATTTACATAAATACAATGAAAAGAACATATTTGTTGTGAATGCAATATTTTTCTCTTCATTTCCACATCAAGATACACATCAGCCTTTTGAACTCAAGGTCTCAGTGGCCTACCTGTCAAAACTACAGCTGGGCAGGACAGCAGTAACCTTTGGGTTTTCTTTGTAGTAAAACACCTTTGTTGTAAGAACCGGAGACTTGTCGATAAAAACACTCAGAGGAACATCCCTCACCTCTGAGATTTGCTGGGACAGACAGATGATGGAGGACACATCGCCTTTAGGCTCTGTGACACTGTGATGAGACAGAAATAAGTAAATAACTCCTGAAGAAAAGCTTTGAGCTTTGAAAAAGGTTTCTATGTTCAATTAGAAAACAGAAGATCAACAGCAAAAAAAATAGCAGCGTTCTGAGTCAGCCTGTGGATGCCAAGGTGTTTTCAAGACTTTGCCTGTATGATCTCAAACCTTTATTTTACATACAAGTTGGAACATGTTGCTTAATCATGGGAATAAAAATGTTCCAAGCAGTAACTCATCATCTTTAACTACTAGAAAGAAAGGTATCTTAAAAAAAGCTGCAAGTCAAAAGCGACTTCAAAATGTGACCTGAGTCCATGAAAACAGACATCACTCACACACCTTTTTATGGGACAGGGCATGTCATTAAGAGTGACTTTTCTGGTCTTCCCAGCGTCCAAGTGAGGCCCAGTCACTGTGATGAGAGTTCCCCCAACACGAGGCCCATAGTTGGGCTGGATTTCTGTGATGTTTGGAATCTGATGGCAGAGTTTGTTAAATAGTTTTTGGTTATTAAATACCTGATAGATATACTTCAAGCTAATTTGCTGTTAAAAAAGAAGGATATAAGCATAAGCAGAAGAATTTAGAGATTACCACAAATGTAAATCCTGGCAGTTCCGCCTTCCCGTCAATAGAGTAACGACCGTCCACCTTCCCCTCATGGACCTCCACGGTAATATTGACTGGTTTTGACAGGTCTGTGACCCCAGAGCGAATCTTGCACACCAGGCTACAGAGAAGCAGGTAATTCGATTTTAGGTCGAATAAAAAGTGTCAAAGCAAGATCCACAAATAGAATTTTTGTAAGATTTGTTTAAAAAAGTTGTCTGCCTGTATTCAAAATTGTTTTCAAGGAACTAGTTTGCTGGTGAATCTATAAAAAAATGAGTTTAAATGAATAAGCACATAATAGTTTCACATAAGCTACAGTATTTCACTCAGCTTTATCAAAACGTATGTAATTTCCATTCGCATCAGCAGTATGTTTTTAGTGCTTACTAAGAATTGTTGGCATGCTAGCACGCTTATAAACAATCTGCTTAGCATCAGCATGAAAACATTAGCATGTCAGTACAGTCCAGCTGTCTTCAGAACTAAGTCCCAAAAACGTTTTAAATAGATTGCACTTTGTATGAGGACACACTCTGCATGGACACTCACTGTGTGATGTTACTTTTGACTGGAAGCACAGTGCAGGCTGTCTGACCCAGTCTAATCAGGTGGGTTCTGGGGGTAATGGTAGGTCTTAAAGGAGACTGGAACTCCCATCCACACACCATAAGCTCTGTTTGACCATCAGGGGGAGCAGTCCGTGGAAAGAACTGCGTCAATAAAACAGAATATATGGCGCCACCCTGAAATGAAATATTTAGTGGCACAGAGACATGTTTGCACACTGCCTTAAAGAACAAATCTCACCCCAGTGATCCCTGGTGGGCAGGACTCGTTCCTCCAGTGACTGTGACACTCGCTCTCCCAGGAGCACACTCCAGAGCACCAGCCACAGCCCATAAACTTAGGGGCTGTCAGACACATAGCGCAAGTCAAGAAGTGTTGACAGCCCGGCCCTCTCTGAGGCACCTGGAACATCTGAAAAGGAGAGATGAAACAAATTCTTTGGTGACAAAACCAATCTGAGGGGAGGGATACCCAGTGCTATTTCATTAATAATGAGGCTTTTAAATAATCCACTGAATGGAATTACTTTAGTTTACTCCTTCATGATTTATTCCTTCCATGTCAAGAGAAAGATGTAAGCTGATACTGATACTTATTCAGCACCAGACTGCACATATGAGGCTCATTCTTTTTGCTGATATGTACTGTAGAAGAATATATTTACATATCTACATTATAGTAAATGGACTTGTACTTACAAAACACTTCTAGTCTTTCTGAACACTCAAAGCACTTTTACACTACTCTTTACATTCATGGACCGCAAACCTTCCTATTGATAGATGACCGAGTCTACCCACTGAGCCAAGATACTCATGATAAAAAAAGCTACTTCACTTAAATCATCTCTTGAATGCACATGTCATGGCATCATCCTAATGTAAGAGGCCACTGCAAAACCATCACTGCCTAAATAATCTTCAGCAAGGAAAATTCCAAATGTTAAGGGTCAGGAAAAAATACACAATTTGAAAGGAATAGAAGTCCTTCACTGCGCTTTCCTTTACAAGGTTTAAAATGATCATAAAATGAGCAGGCCTGGAAGCTGTGCTTCCTTTTCTTGTTGTATCTGAATCTCAATTACACACAGTTTTGCCATGTGATTACTGATCCAGCATCAGCTTAATATGCGCTCTGCCCAACACTACAAAGCTGTATCGAGTGCATTGATTGGTTCTCCACTTATTCATTCCCTGGGTCACAGAGGTCACAGAAGTCCCAGAGGTCTCCAGAGCAATAAAGGGTCATTAATGCATCAAACATGCATGTCTTTAAACTGTGGGTGAAAAATTGTCTCAAAGAGTTGTTACATCAGATGGAAATTATACCCACTAAGTAACTATCCATGTTTTAAAATCTTTGAAGACATAATCCTTTACTGTAATTCTAAGACACGGGATGTGTCATTTACCTTATCTTCAACAACAAAGAGAAGATACTCTGATGAGTAGACAGCAGCGATAGAAGAGACTCTCTTGTTCTCAACCAAAGAGTAGTTGGCGAAGATTATTGGGCTGGATCTCGTCAATACAAGCTGCAAACACAGAAACAACAAAGTATCTTGATAAACCTCAGTAAGAATATCAGATCGTATGTGTTTCGCATGTGAAGACAAGCATAAAAAGGGGTGATAAAAAAATATATTGTTTAAATCTTTCCTACCTGCAGCAGGCGTCCAGTAGAGGTGCCGATATGAGCCACAGTCTTGTTCTCTATGGTTGTGACCAGCAGAGATGTGAGCAGGACATCAGTCATCTGCCGATTGAAGAGGTCCACTCTGTAGTACGGCTTTGACACCATAGTAGGATGGTCTCTGCATGTGGCATTGTTCTCCATGCTCTAGGAAGAAATCCACAAACAGCAGAGGAGATCAAAATAAGACAGACGATGGAAAAAGAAGTACTATTGTAGTAGGATCCACAACAGGTGATGGTACCTTCAAATCCAGGGACAGACAAGGACAAGTGACCGCTTACCTCCTGAGGTGCTTCAGATTTAGTGTATCTAAAGTTTGGCCATTTACAGGGTTAAAATATTATTTATATTATTCTTATCTTAGAAAAGTACTAAATAAGAGTCAAGCAGAAGACTAAACAATCTAAACTCTGGGTCTAGTGGTGGAGAAAGCAGTTTCAAAATAAGCCTGCTACATGCCTCTGAAGACCCTGAAATTGTAGAAAGCTCTAGAAGAAGTCAGCAGGTAGAATGTAATACTAGTACTGATTAAACATTATCCAGACATTAAGCTTTATGGAAACATGTCTCAATAGTAAGCAGATGTATTACAACATCACATTTCTCTTCATGCTGCTTTAAAGCCGTACTAAAGGAGTTAAATCAGAGTCTCTCACACAATGTTTCCAGCATCCAGTCTGATTTAATAAAATACCTTAAATTAGCGTGATAGCTCAATCTGATATTAATTTAGCTGTGATGAGCTCCACATTCTAAGACCATATTTTTTCCTTTAAATTTTAAAAACAAGCTATGATGGCCCAGATGTTTGCTTAGATGTGCCATAATACTATAATCATTTTGTAATCAAGTAAGCTATGATGAATGATTTTGCGCTTTGTTAGTGACAGAAGGATTGCCTTGTAGCTATAGACACTAAGCAGGGTGGAACACGGCCTGATTAGGAGGAGTCTTTGTGTAAATAATGCTTCATATTACTAAATTCAATACATTAAAACAGCAAGAAATCACATGCAGAATATTTTTCATGGGAATCCAAAAAGACAAAGAAAACTGAAAATCAAACAAGAGAATGCAAAAGTTATTGGATGAAATGCATCTGTCAGTGTTTTATGTGAGTTAAGTAAAAACCATATTAATAAATAGTGAAGTCAATAACCTGCAAAGCATAAAGGAAACTAAAAAATAGGTTAAAATGAGTTTTTACTCATCCTTAAAACTCAAATTCTAATGATCTAATATTAGAAAAATATGAAAACTGGAAGAGCTTTAAGACACATGCTGAACCTCACGACATGGTCATGAGAAAAAACAAAGTCTTAGTTACCTTCAAGGAGTAACATATCTGAATTACATTAAGTAAAATAACTGTGGACTAAATCTTTATATTAACTATATGTGCAACCATATGCTAAGCAGAAGCATGTTTTCTTATTTCAGTGAGAGCAAAAAAACATAGTTGTTTGTGATTATCAGAAATACTCTCATTGAAACTAAGGTGCTCCACATCATTGAATGTAATGATTGTATAATGTCTCACATATTCAAAAACAAAATAAAAATGATGGAAAGCACAGTAGGTATAGAGGATGTTGTCAGTGCAATCTTCTAAGAAATGGGATCACCAGGGTTAAAATATTTAGATTGTTATGACTCAACATTCAGACTAGAAACAAAATCAAACAAACTAGTCTTAGATGGAAATTTTCCCAGCCCAAGTAAATATTTATCTTTTCAAAACTTCTAGGTTTACACAAGATATTTACTCTATCCCAAAAATGGAAAACAAGTGATCACGCAGCTTTCCTTAAACATGGATGAGCCCAAAGGATTTTTGAGTCACATCAGTTGTCTTGAAGATTCAAGCCTATTTTTCCAATCCCATGCAGTCAAACTTAAGAAAACCTTCTGATCACATTAAATAAATGTAGAAAACCTTTATGTGATGTATAAGGATAAACAGCACACAGCAACAGCATCAAGCCAATTAACAAGACATCTGAAAGTATATATATAAATATATAATGAGAATACTTTGGCTTGAAATATTACTAAACACACTGAAACCATGCAGTGTGTATTTTTACAACCTCTCCCTCTCTTATTTGAGGCGTCGCTGGTTTGGTGCAATAAAAATGTCATAAAGAAAACTCCCCTCACTCCCAGCTGGCATCCATCCAATGTTTATCATTTTGATCTTTAATAGTAATAGGTATGTACACTGACCTTTTCCACCTTTCCCTCTTAAAGTTTTTTTTTTATCTTAACCTTACAGTGGATCTCTATTAAATGTAATCAGAGTAGTTGTAGTTTTAGTCCTCTGTTGACTGGTATGCAAAATATTGTAAATGGTCCATAAGATTCCATTCATAGGCAAGTCAACAACAAGGTCTGACACATTAAAAGAGAATGTCCATAAAGTAAATTATCCTTCCAGCTCCAAGAGTAAGTTTTAATGTGGTTTAGTAAATCAGCCCTTGTCACCACAGTGGAAACATCTTCACCATGACGTGTTACCATTAGTGAAATAAAGAGAAGTGTTCAGGGCCTGTTTCAAATAAACTCATCAAGGATATTTTTAACAAAGGTGGATGAAAATATTGATATCACCCTGATGAGGGTGATGCAAAGCATGGAGCTAGAGCAACAGACAGTTTTTTTTTTAGCTTAGCTTAGTTTAGCACAGAGATGGAGGCACAGGAAAACTCTAAGCCTGCCTGCAACTTGAGATTTTAAAAAAAATCCACCCAACAGCGACTATGCAGATCAATTATTACAGCTAGTATAATTTATCAATCCCTTGAGGTTGTGTGACAACCTCACAGTGACGTCAAGACTCCAGAAAATTATTGCTCCTGGCCATGTATCAAACTAACGAGACACAACGTGTTTAAATGAGCAAGAGGTTCTTTCTTTTTCTTCTTTGTCCTGGCTATTTTTCCTCTGTTTCCAGGAACATCAAGTTTACTCCCACTGTACGGCTTAATCGATTCAACATTCAGCAACAAACCCAAATTTTCCCCCAAAATTCTTCTCAAACCAAATAATGCCCTGAACCAGAAAGTGATGTCTAAATAAGCTCAAATTGAATTTGCATTTCTGACAACTATTGTCATCATCAGAAATGAATAAAAATATTTTCACTTTTTTTATTGACACACATCGAGGGGACTTTAAAAAAACAGAGCATTTCACACAGCTGTTGCTTTAAATCCTTATTAAAAAAGTGTTGCATACCTGTGGGATTGTATGAAGTATTTTAATCATGTGTTGGGCGTAACATAAATCACACCCATCAAATTGTCATCCCCCATGCATTCTCTTTAAAAACGGGTGCACCTGCAGTTGGACACTTCACAGACATTTCGTACAGGCGTAAAGGAGCACTGTTGTGTTCAACCACAAGAGTTTAAATGTGTTATATATGCTCATCTAACTACCTATTGAAAGGATCTTTCAAATTGCAGTGAAGTACTGTCCATTGTGTTTGGACCAAGTTTTTTTTTTTGGTCAGTTGCTCACGCTCTTGCTGCTTTCTGAAGCAAGGGGCCACCAATGTGCCTGACTCAGTTTGAGATCAGGGTGAACATTAAGCAGGCAAAAGTGCACTTGCTCCCTGCACAAGGTGGATGCTGAACACAAAAATAGATGGATTCTTTTCAATGACACTTGCATTTTGCCATATGCTGCTCTGTGCTGAGTGTGAGATAGGGCATCATGAGTGTTAGTGTTACTTCAGTGAATGATGATTTGTTTTCATTTGTGATCACTGATTCAATGAAGATTCACTGATTTTTGCTTCTTGTAACTCTATCACTGACAGAACTGTAACTGCAAGTAGACTTCCCTAAAGTCATTCAAAAAGCTAGAGATGTGTTGCTGGGACACATGTATCACTTTATACAGGACAGTCAACATATTTTTCCTCTAACCATTCCCCTGTGAATAGGACATTTGTCTGTTTTCATCTCTTCAACTGTATCTTGAATACAATCATACAGTCTCATCACACACAGACCTGAGATGTCATTGAATTAATTACCTGGACTGGCTGTGTATAGGCTGAAGGTCTTACCTCATGTGGACAGCTCTCACAAGGTTGAAAATGGCAGAGCCCTCTGGAGAGCTGCTCTGGTCCAGACTCACAGCAGTCATCCACCCCATCTGCGATGGCTTTGTTCACGTTGTCCATTGGGAAGGCGCACAGGGCGGAGTCGTGTTCTGTCATCCCATTGTCATCAGTAACAGCAAAAACCCCGTAGAGGATGTCATCTTCCTCCTCTGCCCCTAGCTCCTCTGCCAGCTCCCTGCCAGCCTTGCCAAAATGGGCTGCTTGAACCACATTGTAAACCACATCCTTATATGGTTCACTGGCAGCATTCCTTCTGCGGCGTTTCGGTTCAAAGCGACACTCTAGGATCACCTCACGGTACCTCTTCATCTCCCATTCATTCCGTGGGAGACGGCCCAGGCGGGTCTGAAATGGTGATGAGCCCTGATCAGGGCTCTCTCGCTGAACTGAGAGGAAGTAGACAAACTCCTGAGTGAAAAAGCTGTAGACGTATTCTATGTGGTATGTCCTTCGCAAGACAGGGAGAACTGTCAGGCCACGCACGTCACTGTAAAACCCATCCTCTGTCGCCAGTGGTCGACGCACAGATAAAGACTTCCTTCCATAACGCTGGGTCACACTATCATTGACAGTGGTGGCAACGAAGAAGTACACTGTCTGACCCTCTTCAACCATTGTCACTTTGGTACCCAGAGGGCTAGCCACACAGTCAGGACAGTAGGCGGCAGAGTTTGAATCCTTCCTGAACAAACACTTAGAAAGAGAAGGGGACTCCCCATCTGAGGTAAGTTGGTGAAAATAGCATACACCATATTGAGAACTTCCACAAGAGTATAAATACATGAAGAGAGTATCCAGCAGCAAGACCTGATTGTTTGTGTCCTCTAGGAAATTGGGATCTTTATCAACTTCACACAAATTGCATATTTGACACTGCGGGCTTCCCACTGGCCCAGTGCTAAGCTCCCACACCTTCTCCAAGCTCCTGTTGACAGCCTCAATCACATTCTGAGAAGCAACATACACCTCCTGATAAAATGAGTTGTTGACTATGTTCTGGATGGGGCTCTTGGCCTGGAAAAATGGCATGGTGTAAACTACAGAGTAGTTGACTGGGTTGGGGGCAAGTGAGGAACAGTTGGCCAGGGCAAAGGCCAGAAGAGTCTGGAACCAGACGCATGTCCCCCATTGTGTGGTCCAGTGGACCATCTCCACTCCTGGATGAGAGGGTGGGTAACAGCAAAGTCAATGCGGGGTTACCTCCAGGTCTGTTCTTCAGAGAAAAGCATCCTCACACCAGCGGCTGACGCCTAAATGAAGAGAAATGACAGAACAGTGTTTGTTAATGCAACTTAAAAAGTATACAACTTTAAAGAAAACAAAGGTTTATCAAGATTTTAGAAGTAAAAACAGAAGTAGAATCCAATAAAGAATAATTTCAGTTATATTGAAAAATAATGTAATCATCCCTTAATTGATTAGTCAATCACACACGTGATGGTAAGCCATTCTTTCTCCTTTCTATAACAGTTTTTCCCAGTTATAGGTCTTATTAATAAGCAAAGCTACAATATGCATCTTATGGCCTCTGATTCATGTTAACCATAAAGTATGAGTTAAGTGTTAGTCTTTCTATCAAATTCCCATCATGAAAGAAAATCTGAATGTTTCCATAATGTCTGAACTATCCTTCAATTTGCGACTGCCTATACTCAGACTGCATTGCTTTTTTGGGGGGGGGTTTAACAGTATCTCACCATCATTCAAAGTAAACCTTTGCATTTCAAAACTAGACCATCCATTTTCTGAATACTAAATAGACTCTCATCACACACATTTTTTTTTAGAAATGGTGCCTCTTAGATCACTCAACTTTTCTCTTCTGTGGTTAAATGATCTGATGTGACAAATAACATTTTGGCTGAACCAAATGATTACAACAGCACATGTGGTCGTAAAGTTTGAAGCTTCCTCTGACCCACCCCAAACAATGAAAGGAAATGTTTACATGATCAAAAGAGAGCTATTTTTGTGAAGGTAGGCATGGTTGCC
The DNA here is from genome assembly GCF_009762535.1 of Notolabrus celidotus. NCBI lineage: Eukaryota > Metazoa > Chordata > Actinopteri > Labriformes > Labridae > Notolabrus > Notolabrus celidotus. The sequence continues at coordinate 28,417,176 of NC_048272.1, read as the reverse complement.
AGTAGATAAACCAAGTCCATTGTGATTTCCTGCACAAGTCATATCTGCCAGTTCATGTTTACTCTGGTTGACCCAATATCCCATCTATCTGTCTCTGACAAAGTGATAGGACTTTATTGCACCATCCTGTTGAAAGAAACTTGGCATTATCCTCTTCAGTCCTGATACAACAACCAACCATATGGAACCATGTTTCAAACTCAGAGCCTTTCCCCATCCCCAACAGGCACTGTTTGGTGGATCATTAACCAGAAACATCATGGTAAGGCTGTATTTAAGAGCCCCGGCCTCTCTACTTTGCATTCCTGTCACAACCACTACGTGCTTTTCAGGAGGAAAGGTGTGCACGGACTGATGGTCATACGGCGCCATGTGCCTTATTAAGTCCCAGGTGAAGAAGAAAACGCAACTTTGCTCGTGTAGGAGAATCTCATCAGCATAGTTTTATTTTCATGTAGCAGCAGAGAACAATCCTTAAAAAAATCAAAGGGAAGATATCATTCTTGCTATGAGCAGTCTTATGCAAAAAGCTTAAGATGAAGAGTCTGATGACTTTACATTAATTATTCACAGAATACCACTTCTGTAGTGTTACATTTTAACATTTGCAGCTCCATGTGAAACTGAGGTTAAGGTTAGAGGACATGAGTATACATAGTAATGGCACTGATTGACACTTTCATGTTCATGGTTAGTAAAGCTAATGGTTGAAATTGGCTTTCCAGTCATGGTACACAGTGCTATTAAGAGGCTGGTCAGCATGCAGATATTTTGTATCTCTTACATAAATGAAAGGTGTGATATTGTGTGCACTACATTTCTCACTGTTAGTGAGGACAACATAGAAGATGCTTCAACATAATGATATTTTCATATATTGTGAATTTTAATATTCACCTCAACATCTGCTTCCTGGTTTTGCATCTTTATTGTTGCGCCAACAAATATCTACCAGTTTGTCGCTCCAAAAATACAACAAACATGTTTCTTTCCAATCATTTCTTTTAAAACTGACCTGGAGGACTACAGTGAGGAGGATGGAGACATTGTTTGACTGCAGCATTTATGGAATCAGTGCATGCAAGCACTTAGTTGACAGTTCATTTGAGTAAGGAAGAGCACCTCTCTTTCATTAATCCCTCTAAAGATATCCACAGGGATGTGAAGAGGCAGTCTGCTGTGCATACAATCAATGGTCAGAATATATTGCACCCCAAGGATTCATGTATTGATTCAAAGGTGGGAACTGTTTCTCAAACCCAGGACTACTGCTAGAACCAGCCAGCAAGGAGACACAGCAGCTCTCTGTTTACTCAATTGGTAAAATGGTATATGGACTTGTACTTATATAGCGCTTTTCTAGTCTGTCTGACTACTCAAAGCTCTTTTACACACTACTCATCGCATGCACCCATTCCTACTCATTCACTCACTTATGGTAAAGGCTGTTAATGTAAGGGACCATCAGTATTAGCTAATCTCATTCGTACACATTCACACACCGCTGAACAACAGCGGGAGCAATTTGGGGTTCAGTGTCTTGCTCAAGGACACTTCAGCATGTGACTGCCGGAGCTGGGATCGAACCGCCAACCTTCCAATTGATAGACGACCGACTCTACCCACTGAGCCACAGCCGCCCCAATTAAAACACCATTTATAGATAAAGAATTATTTATTTTGCTTAGTTTATTCAAGTTGATTAATAATTGATCATACTCATTTTTCTTAACCTGTCACACCAATGTTATGTGTTTTTCTTCTGATGCACATGTATAGGAAGGTGTTTGATGCCATCAGCTGCACAAAACAAGAAAGGCTAGAAATGACACAGCTCTGTGGGCATTATGCATGGTTGTATAATTATAATATAACTATTCTTAATTACAATTTCATAATATTACACTCAATGGAAAAGTAAATGCAACTGACAGACCCCTCTTAAATAATCTGGTTCTAAGTACACCACTACAAATACACAACATGCCACACTGAGCTAGTTTCCATACTGCAGCTTTATAACATTACAAGCCAACACTCAGACAAACTTTTAAGAACAATCATATTCATTTGAATCATGTGGATTAGTAAAAATAGCTTCATATATTTAATTTTTTTCAAGAATATTTTTTGTTGTCCTTCAGTTTGTGCTTGTTTGCCATGATGTCTCCATCATGAGCAAACTGAAGGGTATTTTGTGCCGGATGGAAGTCCATTTCAGTTTTTCCTACATGGGACATGAAGTTGTGAGTGTGAAGGAAAGCTTACCTGTTCAGGTTAGAAAACTTCCTCTTCAGGGAAACAATCACTGACAGCTTCGGTGCTTGTCTAACTTCTCCGAGGACGCATGAGGGTGACTGACCTTTCCTCTGACAGATTCAAGATAACACGATCAGGTGAATCTCCGCTTAAAGACAATGGTAATAATGAAATAAAAGATAGAGCCTGCTCGTCTGTTGCCAAACCACATCGCCAGGACGTAAAGTTAGTGTTGGTTCTACTTTCAGAATGAGCCTGAGTGATGGCGCTTTACCTCGCTCCTCCCTCTCCATACGGCAGCGGCACAATAAGTAGACCCACATGAGACCTGTTCACCAGCCTCTCATAGTCGCGTATCCTACATGACGCCATCATAATCAATAGGCTATTAAAGTTAGTGCTGATATTAGACCTGATTGTTTTAACTGATACAATAATCTTCAGTCAAAGCTGTATAGTCGTTGTTATTGTTATTATTAGGACTTTGGATTGGCATCGTGTAAACAAGCCCGATAGCTGTATGAAATTCACTGTATGGCATTTTTATTTCTCTAACCATCTCTCTCTGTCTACCCTTCCATTCATTCTACCTTTACAGCCCATATAGTGAAGAGTGGTGGCTGTTTACCAATGAGACTGGCTCTGCGCGAGGTTCCTACTTGCTGGAAGGTAGTCTTTCCTTGCCACCGTTTCATGTTCACTCAAGAATAATAATAATAATAATAATAATAATAATAATAATAATAATAATAATAATAATAATAATAATAATAATACAATAATACCTTTATTTATATAGCACCTTTTAAAAACCACGGTTTACAAACTGCCTCATAAAGGTCAGAGCACATAACACAAAGAGTACTCTACAGCAGACAGAGTTTAGACAAAATTAAAATCAGCCATTAGGAAAACAAACACAAAAGACCCAAACAATGATTCAACACAGGCAACACAAGAACCCAAAGACAAGAGCTGAGACCAAAGGGACCAAGAAAGTAAGACAATTCAAAATATAAAAGGAAAGAAGGGATAAAAAGGGGCTACAAGCAGTAGAAAGGAATAAAGCATTAAAAGAGGGGTAACAGCAATAAGGTGAAATGAAAGCAAAACAGAGATAAAATCATCAATAGCATTCAAGGATACGCAGAGAAAAGCAGTAAAATAAATACATAAATCAAGATGAATAAAAGCTATAAAGGCAGTAAATGAGATATTCGGAGAGTAGAACAATAAAAGAAGAATAAAATGTGATAAAAATTAAAATGATAATAAAGCTAGTACGAAGGCGACGGCATCACATGTGGATCTCTCTGTAAAGCGCAAAGCTTTACAAATAAAGCAGAGCTGAACTGATGCTCGTGTTGCTTAAGGTAGTTTAAATGGTGTGTTCATTTCTGGCAACCAATTTAAGAGTATCTGCAGTGCATTTCCTCTTTTTCCACTTGACAGCTTGTATCACGCTATCAAGTGTTTCCTTATTGTTTTGGCAACAGACCAGCATGTCTACTGCTTTGTCCTACGATGGTTTACTGAACATTTATGGCATGAATGACAGTTCACTACAAACACACACCCTTTAATAAAACTGGCAAATGTATTATTACAGTGATACTACAGTAAAGTTATCAAATTGTAATGTTGCTACAAAGCTAACATATGTAAGAGTAAATACAGACACAGAACTTGTTAAGCAGCCTTTTTTATTACTCACTGTTTATTTATTTATTCATATATAATAGTTGTTCAATTGCAAAGCAGCCCTAAACCTGCATCTACATTTTTACAATTTTACAATTTTTATTGGCTTTGGAAAAAAAGACAAGATTTAAGGCATGATTTTAAGGCATGATTAGCAGAGGCAGATGTGGCAACATTGGGCTCCCTCAGCAAAGCAGGATCCAATGAAATGCAGCAAACCTTGATTAGACAAAAGTAGATAAAATATCACACAATACTTTTCTTAATTGTGGTGCTTATTATACTTACTGTTAGGTGTTAATATAAAAAACTTCTAATGAACAGAAAAATGACTATTGGACATAAATTTAGTTATATTAATATAACATCTTACACAATAAAATGACAGCAGTAAACAGGTTACAGATTTATAAACACAATTTCTCTTGGAGTGCTTTTTGCTTAAAAAAAAGTGCATGAAGGTAAAATGATCATGGTTCATACAGTAATTGGTCATTCTGTCAAGAGAACGCAGGAATGTGCTGCATCCATTTTTTTGACGGTATGTCTTATGACAAGGTACCATTCTTCTGCAGGTCCTCAATAGGTTCCAGTTCTTCAATTTATTTTTTTAAGAACCAAGCATAGCATTTAAAAAACATAGGCAGCATTTATCTTATTCTGAGAGGCATAACAGGTCTGTTACAGTAAAATAATTATGTATCTATAACAACTCTAAAAGCATACCAACATCACAGTATGTTGTTCTGTCATCCATAATGATGACGCAACTCCCATCTGTTGTTCTCATACATTTGAAGTTATAAAAGCTAGCCAGCTAAAATACAGCTTTAACGCACTCAGACTGCACGACCCATCTCATCATAGACCTGTAAGTCAGATTATATGAACCTACAGGCAACAATAAAGCTTAGCTTTACCAACCTTTCTCAACACTGAACTGACTAGTGCATTATTTAGTGATGTTGTTAACACAAGCTTCATGAGCCAAGACTCAGTATGTGAGAGGACTTAGGATGAAGAGGCGATCCTCCTCCTTCCTGATCCACTTTAGCAACTTAGTGACCGCAGAGACGGCTAAGGCCTTGGTCCCGAGAGGACTAAAGCAGAGGTAGAGCTCGAAGCCACTTGTCACCTGCAAAGACAAGGTGGGATAAGATGGTAGTTGTTAAAGGGTGATGTGTTATCTCATTATTAAAATTACATTTCTCAGATTTCACATGCCGGTTTAAATACACAAAATATAAAACATAAATTCATTCAAGTTAAGAGTCAAGAAAAAAAGTGGAAATCTCTGAGTCCTGTACTAAGTTTTCTCCTCATGTTACAACAAGTTCAGCTTTTTATGAACAAGCGTGCACTGACTCTATGCAACTTGTATTATCAAATACTTCTCCTCTATGTAACTACAAAATGAATATCATTGTAATATAAATGGGAACATATTCAGGACAGCTGTTCCTCCTTTTCAGAAGGATGATGACGTGGTGAAAAAGAAGGGAGAGTGCATGTAGCGAATTCTTTTACACTTGAGATGACTGTGATTTAATATATTTCCTCCATCATTACTGTTGCTTACTCTGTTTAAGTTTATCATCACACGTCAAGTATATTATATAATGATATTAGTCTAAAAAAAAACCTTTTCATCCATTCATTCAACTGATCAAGTGAAATACACAAAGAAAATTCTAATTAATTTCACCATGCAATGCCAGACTTACCCATGCCATCAGGTTTTCACTTTCAGTACAGCGATATAAGGAGCGGAGAGGTCTGGTTGGATGATGCAAGCGGCTGTGAAGGTCCTGGTACAATCCCATCAGCCTTTCCTGCTCCTCATCAGTCTGGTAAACTGCAGGATACGCTGGGCTGTTGAAAAAATGAGTTCTTTATAAAAGGCAGGAGAAAAATACTTACATCAAAGGGGGACTCCAGGAATCAAACAAAGACATAGAGAATGACATTATAAACTTACAGCAGGTTTCAAATAAAGAAAAACAACACTAGATTCAATGTAATAGAAGGTTCCAGTGGATATACTACTCACCTGGTGTACAGCCCTGAGCTCTTTGATTTGTACAGAAAGTGCCTCAGCTCTGGGATGCCGACCTGCTCCACACAGTAGCTGGGACATTTGAGCGCCTCCTTCAGGGACTGGTAGGCACTGCGCTTGTTTAACCTCTCCAGAAATCGCTGCTTGCAGTCGGACATGTTAAAAAAGTCCTCACGATCAGTTGATACCAGTATGAGGCAGAGATCAGAAGCTGGCTCCAGATATGAAATGTGAGCATGGAAAAATCCTGCAGTGTTGAACTTTGGCAGACAGATGGGTGTCCAGCCTTCACCCTCCCGGAAAGATGATGAGGAGCCTACGAGGTTGAAGACCAGGTTCAAGTCTATGTGATGCAGGAATTGATCCTTCTTCCTCACCAGAGTGACCAAGCGATCCCCTGCCAGCAGGATGGAGAACACCAGGTTTTTGGCTTTAGCAGCCTGTAGGCTCGATGACACCACGTCCCTGGTGGAGCTGGGCAGAGGCAGGCAGGTGACAGCGCTAAGCAGCAGACCAGGGTCTCGGTCTAGCCGTTGCAGTAGGTTGTCAGTGAGATACTCTGAGCCAGCCAGCAGGCGGCGCAGGTCGTAGTTCTGCTTGTGCTGGAAGATGTGGTTGAGCTGGGTGAGGGTGAGCAGGCTGACGATCTGGTAGTAGATGTACTGTAACTCCCGCAGCAACTCCTTGTCCGACTGACAGGTTCGGGACACGCCCACCAGGACCAGAGGACTCCTGGCGAGGAAAACCACTTTGCAGCCATCTGACACATACAATGTTTACAGAGTTGACATGGATTCAGAACATGTTCATGAAATGCATTTTTAATTTATCAAGTGTATTCTGACCTGCATGGATGGAGCGAATGATGTTCTTCTCTGCTTCAACGAACGACACGAGGGCCATCATCACTCCCATGGTGCTGGACAGAGCCTCCTCTGTGCCGTAGCGGGAGTAGATTGGCTTTCCTGCCTCGCTCAGCACAAACACATGTTTTCTGTGGCTTCTCCATGCCTCACTTGAAACATCTTCCTCCTTAGTCCTGCTTTCAGATGGACCTTCGTTGTTGTGCTGCTCCTCTATGCCTTTCTCTCCCACCAGCCCTTCAAGCTCCTCTGCAGACTCGATGGGTTTCTCCAGTTGAGCCTCCCTCTGAATTAATTCCTCAGTCTCCGCGGTCAGATCTTCAAAAGACTGTGCACGGACAAACATGGCACTCTTCTGACCAGCACCTGCATTGATGTAGGGATAATAATACAGCATGGAAGTGAAAGTGATACATAAGTACAGTAACTCTTAATAAAACCACAGAGCAATATCTATCTATAGGCCTGGCTTAAAAGACCAGGTTAAAGTTTGTGTGCTTTTCTCCCATGACGCCATGAAGGAGCCATTGATCCATTTTGTTGTCAAAGTTTAAGTTTTTTTGTTCTAGTTGAAAAAACTTAGACTCAGGGAACCCTTTCTTCTTTCTATTAATATTTTGACTTTTTTCATACTGTGTATAAGAGCATTCTGTAACAACTGAATTCCCCTCCCCCCCGGGATACATAAAGTATTTCTGATTGTGATTTTGATTCTGATTTATTTCCCCTTTTGTGTGGCTTGTCCAAATCTGCTTCTTCTCTTTTTTGCATCATTCAAAACCAAATGTCCACACAAAGGTGAGAATGATCAGGAGAGGAGAAAAAACTTGAAAGTGCCACTTCAAAGACAAACTGGTCGGTTCCATAGATATATGGAAACATTTACAGTGCTTGTAAAGAAGTGCATTATGGGGCTTTAACCATGCATGATGTTGTTCCATGCATTGTGTGAGACCGTGAGACAGCCTCATATTGGGACAACTAAGCTAATCAAGGTGGCTTTAGCAAATGATTCCTTTGAGTCTCATAATTCATACAGTTTCAATTTATCAGACAGAGTTTTGTCCTGTAAAAAAATACAGTCAAAAAAATATCTGATTTGTTGGAGGCGGCCCAGTTTCGAATCCAGCCTGAGGCCTCTTTCCCGCATGTCATTCCCCCCACACTGTCTCCCAGTATCCTACACTATCCACTGTCTTCTCCTCTATATAATAAAAGGTGTAAAAAGCCCAAAAATATAGCTTAAAAAAATCTGATTTTGTACGCTGGTTTATCAGTCAAGAAACTGCCTCAATACTGCTTATTTGACTATTTTCATATGTTACTAGTGACAAAATAAAACAACCAAATAATACTGAAGGCAATATGTTTTTAGAGCAGCAACAGTAAGATAAATTCAAGCTCTTGTCTTATCCCTCTCAATTCAATTCATTTAAATTTTGCTTTATTGGCATGAACAAAGATACGTTATTACTGTCTCTCTCTCTGCGTGTGTCTTTGTCTCGGTCATACACTTACATGCTCGCGAACACACGCGCGCGCGCACACACACACACACACACACACACACACACACACACACACACACACACACACACACACACACACACACACACACACACACACACACACAAACTCTACCTGTGTGGTATGGCTATAAAGATATCAATGAAGAACTTTTTGATCCAAATTATTTCACTGAAGAGATAGACACTGCAAAGTGTTACCAAGCGTGTTGTTACTTTTTACCTATGCTTTTTACCCATTTAGTAGTTACAGATTAGTACTACAATAAAGTTTTTGCCCATTTTTCTCATAGCAAAACATCTCCTGTCTCCAAATGAAAACCATTTGGTTAAATTGAGCAATATTCGTAAAACTTAGAATCCGACCAGATGGTAAATAATTATACAACAACAAAGAGTTAAACCATGCCAGTTGCAAGAGATATTACTTTGGATGCTTGACAGTAGAATGACCAGTCCAACTGGAAGCTGTTTCTCTGTATTGAGGACACAGGTGTAAAGTCACTCCTGTACTCGTGTACTGTAAACATTTTGGGTATTTAGTAAATGTCACATGGAGAACAGGAAATGAGGTAGCATTGAAGGGAAAGACTGTGGGAAGAGCGTGGCTGTCACTGTTGTCATTAACTTATTGCTGCAAAGAAAACACGTCTGAGCCAGACTGAATCTCAGTTTATTAAAGCTTTTCAATCCTAGATGATCAAGACTTTTAATTGAATTTGAGTTTATTTGATTCGGACAATGCACATTAATCAACATTTCAACAGTTCACAGACAGATGTCAGTGAAGGTTTGAACATTTTCAATGTTTAAAACATTATACTTCCTGACTATATTGCAATAATGGAAGTTGAGAGGTTTCCTGTCTAAAATGTTGATGGTCTTCTTAAAGAGATACTTGATGGGTTGTAAAGTGCTGGCTGTTGTGTGTGACCAAGTTTTAAAACAATAGGTGATATGAGAAAATATCATTGACATCAAAGTTACACTGCAGATCAGCCAGCTTACAACCCGAAAGAAGTCCTGAATGGATCAGCCTTACCTGGTTCAGTTCCCTCAACCAGACCTGGTGTGGGGCTGTCCGCCCTCTCGCAGCGGAGGTGGTCCACAGGAACCAGTAAACCATTCTCCCAGGACACAGCCGCCCTTGGGGCTTCTCCATCCATCACAGCTACTTATGACAGGGACACACACCTAGCAGGAGAGACGGAGAGAAACCTTAAGCCTCCTGTTATGTTGCGGGTCAAATAGACCCTTTTCAAAGTCTATTTTAGGCAATATATGCCTTCCAAACCAGCTAAATAGAGCATAAAAATCTGGGCAGCATTTGACAGAAGAGGTGTTGTGTTAATTTATCAACATCACTTCATATACAATTCTAAATGTAAAATAAAAAATAAACAAAAATCTATGTCATGTAAAACTATCATATTTATATCTAGGTCTTTCCAATGTACATTAAAAAAAGTTGTAACATTCATTTCAATGAAAAACAAGTGAGTTATCCTACAATTCTACAATTTCATGAACAACCCAAGCAAGAATTTAGACTGGAGGGTTAAACCTTAGTAAGTGCGACAAAGTGCTTCAAGTTGATGGGCCACAGGTTCTGCCATCTAGTGCCAGAAGAAGCGCCAGGTTTTTTTTTTTTTTTTTTTTTTTTGTTTTTAAAGATAATGTAGCCACAGCTAATCACAACAAATAATTCAAGTCAACAATATCATTCAACATTCAACAGCATTCAATATTCAGTGCTAAATATTCAATAAGAGCTGTGTTTTAGACCTTCTGATTCATTCTACCCCAGAGGACAAAGAGGAGAAGGGTCAGGTTAAGTGCCTCATTGAACCATGATCTGTGAGAATTAAAGAACACCAATGGACTAAATATTGATTTAAATGGTTGATAATGGAGAAAAAATTAGATTTAAAAAGGTATAGGCTATTGGGATTTTTTATGGGTTCTGGCACTTGGATAAATGAATATGACCCAGGACCATTATTGCTGTTCCAGAGAAACGATCATAACAGGAGGGTTAAGAGGTCATAGGTCTCTACCTCTCGACGAGATTGAGACAGATCAAAGATCAGGCGATGCTTAAACTTTACTGTTATGATGACTCCCAGTGTTCGAGTTATTACATTTTACTGCCTGGCTTTAACCCTGTCAGTGCTCTAACTTTAATCGACCTCAGTGCTACAAAGTGTGCTATACAATTGGATGAACACATTGGGAACTCTTGTTAATGTATAACACTAACTTCGTGTTCACACCAAGCTTCTTTAATATATATTCTTTGGATAAGAGCAGACTTCCGTCTTAGATATGCTGATGAAGAACTTCAACATTGATCGCTAACTTTAGCAGATACTCAACAGCATCTAAAGCTAACAGTTAGCTGAGTATTCTCCATCGCTTAACTCTTATAAAGATCTCTCCTGACTCTATAAACACCTCAGAAACATTACCTTTCATTTCCGGGGCCGTCTACATGTGTTCGTGGCGCTCCACAACTCGCCTTACACATTTAGTGAAACTAGCTAACAGGCAAGGACAAGACAGTGCAAAACTAGTTTTTCTTTGCTAGTCGACATGCCCTACGCATAGACTGCGGAAGAAAGAATTCTGGGATTTGTAGTTCTATGCTTGATAATTTCCTGAAGTAGTAAATAGAAAAAGTTGTAAAAGATCTGAGGGCTGCACAGAGCATAAACATTTTAAAGCAAACTCAAGAGCCACCTTTTTAGTCTCGCTTTTAACTGAGTTTTATTCTTAACATTTTTATTTATTTATTTATTTATTATCTGGTTCAAAATGTAGTCACTTTTATTCTTTTTTATTTATTTATGTACTTATTTATTTATTCATGTATTTATTTATTTTAAGTATAGCATCTTATTTTTGGTTTAATATTTTAGTGTTTTATTCTCTTAGAAATTTATTTTATTTTGGTTAGTTTAATTTCCTGTGTTGAGTTTTAACATCTTATTTTCAGAGGTGTAAAGTAACAAATTACATTTACTCACGTTACTGTAATTGAGTAGTTTTTTTGTGTACTTACTACTTTTTAAGTAGTTTTTGAAATCTATACTTTTACCATTTACTTAAGTAGCTTTTATGTTTAGTATTGTAATTTGCTACATTTCAAAACATATCCATTACTGAGTAAAAAAAAAAACGTAGGCTTAAATATGTCTGTGAAGGTTCTCAGTCATCCAGGTCATGGTAATCCCAAACTTGATCTGTAAGGCAATGCTTAAATAAAAAAAACGATAAGAAACGCATCGCGCGAGAGACAACAACTTTGAAAATAAAATCTTTGTGTGCTTATTGCACTCCACGAGAGATCAGTTGTTAAAATAAAAGTAACTAAGTAACTTTTGCTTAAAGTACATTTTAAACCAACTTCTTTTTACTTTGAGTACATTTTTAAACGCCCCCCCACCCAACTACGACGCCCCTGGTGATAAATCTTAGCTTCTCTGAATTAAGGTACAATTGGTTTGACACAAAGTCACGTTATATTATTTTAATCTTTTGCTTATATTGAATATGCTCCGTTTTCTACTTTTAAAATACATGAAAACAGTAAAGTATTACTGATTATTTATTCATTATCATTTATAGAGGACTTTTTTCCGAGCAGCACCTGAATGCATCGTTTAGGGGCGGAGTTACGTTTGAACGTACAGCGCGGAAGAACGACGTAGCAGAAACATTGTGTTTATCTTAACACGAAATGTGATAATTCAACACATTTAAATGTTCATTCCCGTATAGATAATGGAGCCTTGATTTCAGAACAGGACTCTGTAGTAAATTTACGTCTGTGTTTCGTAAGTAAGGAAACTCTTTGAACAGCAACGCTCATGAAAGCTAACCTATGTTAGCATGGCTGAGGTTACATCACAGCTAACGTTACAACCATAGCCAAACAATGTAATGTAGCGTGTACTCTCATTATGCTCAAGTAATACCGTTTCATGTTGAGTAATATGGTTTGCCTTACTATTCATAACAGGGTGATACTGAGAGTAAAATGCCTATCCGAGCTCACTGCACAATCTGCTCGGACTTCTTCGATAACTCCAAAGATGTTGCTGCTATCCACTGCGGACACACTTTTCACTATGACTGGTAATTTGATTTATTAAATCAAACTTTCAACAATTATGTATCATCTCTGGCGTTGATTTAAATGGTGTTTGATTCACTCTATCATTTCTTCTTATAGCCTGCTGCAGTGGTTTCAGAAGGCCCCCACTAAAACCTGTCCCCAATGTAGAAAACAGGTAATGTTGCTGTAACACAAGAATCCAGACACCACCAAACTGCTTTCTCTCAGCACAGGTTGAATTGATCCAGTCAAACAGAAGAACTTATATACCTTTGTCCTTTATCTATAGGCAGTGGTAGACAGTAACAGAGTAAATTTACTTGAGTACAGTACTTAAGTACATTTTTTTGAGTATCTGTACTTTACTTGAGTATTATTTTTTGGGGATACTTACTGCTTTTACTCCACTACATTCAGAAGACAATTATTGTACTTTTGACTCCACTACATTTCTATCAATGCTCTAGTTACTCACTACTTTTGCTTTGAAGTCAGCTCATGAATTTCCTTCTCCTATCTGAAATCTGATCCCAAAGACAGTAATTGTGTTAGTGTAGCTCTGTTTGTCTCAGTGGTTTAGTCGTACCTGTATACCATGCTTCTCCATTATTTAGTGTGGGGCAAACACAGAGTAAATTTCACTCAGATCAGGCAGTTCATTTAGAGGTGGTAATGATGGCTGTAATTCTCCACCTGAGCACCCATGGTCATATCTTCAGCCCATGTTAGAGGTTTTGAAATGTTCTCCCTGTTTCCCACTCTGCCCAAATATACAAACATTCACTGTCTAACCTGAGAGAGCGTGTTGAGCTACATAACATTTGTTTCATTCCAGATGAACATTTCAAACTAAGTTGTCTGTGCTTGGAGTAACTTAGTTTCTGTTTTTATTCCATGGTATAGTTTTTAAAGATTTCAAGTAATGGTTTCTAAACAAACATACTGCAACCAAATGTACTCCTATGTATTCTTGACTGCGCTCATGCTTTGTGAAAATACAACATTTTGAGAATTTTTTTAAGAAGTTCTTTGAATACTTAGGTATTTTTCAAAGCAAGTAGCCAACTCCAGTACTTTAACTCAAGTACTAATTTGACTGAACAACTTTCCCTTGTATTGGAGTAATATTTCACCTTGAGTATCTATACTTTGACTTAAGTAATGAAGCTGGGTACTTTGTCCACCACTGTCTATAGGTCAGTACCAGACACATTATCACTAAACTGTTCTTTGACATCAGTGGAGAGGATGATGGCACAGTGGACCCCGAGAGCTTGCAGGTACTAAACTTTGAGCATCTAAACCACAAAACAGTCTTTATTTGAAGACATGATTTAAGTAAGGTATATCAGTAATTCCATTTGTGCCTTTTAGAATCAGACAGTTGCTATTGATAATCCCTCTTGTCTTTGCATTGTATTGGTTCAATTAGATGTTATATTTATGTTTCTATGTGTGTGTTTTGTCCTTTCACAGAATGAGCTTGATAGGATGAAGGTGCTTTCAAGCTCTAGAGGTAAGAAATACAACAATGTTTTTGTATGCCTGATTATTTCAAGAAGGAAGCACAACTATTTCACCTGTCTGATCAATTTGTAGAGCGAGACTTGCGGGACAAACAGAAGGTGGTGGACGGTTTGAAGGACACTGTGGACAAGCAGAAGAGAGACCTGGACAGTGTGCGGAAAGATATTATGGAGAAAGAGATGCTCTGTTCTGCCCTCAGAGTAAGCTGCCTGGTCAATTTTAGATGAAATCCTGTTCAGTTCTGACTCATAACTCAGACAGTAAAAATCTTTTTCTTTTTCTCACAGAAACAGATGACATTCCTAGAGAGCCAACAGAATGATATTCAGGTAGCAAAGGACGAGGCAAGACGACTCAGGACCAAAATGAAAACCTTTGAAAGGTATTTTAATAATTCAGGTCCTGTCTAATCACATTTGGAGTTTGTGGCTACACAAAATTAAAATCTCCTTTTTGGATTTACTAGCAAATACTGTCATTGATAGCATTGTATTGTTCTTTTTCCAAAGGTTAGCAAAGTTCAGTAGATATGAAATTCAAAGTAGTATCAGAATTGTAATATGCCGATCAGAATTCATGTTTTTTTAAAGTTTTATTTTGGGCATTTTTGTTTTTAGTGATCAGACAGCTGAGGAGAGACAGGGAACATTTGGGAGGTAGAGTGTTAGAAGACATGCAGCAAAGAGTCGTGACTTGGGGTCGACTCAGCGTCTGCTGCAATGAGGACTGTATCCTCTATATGTGGGGCATGCTCTTTTACCTTAAGGCCCAACCAGTGCTGCAAAAAACACAATTCTTCTCAGATAAAAGTGTTGGTTTATAAAGATATATAAAAGCAATTTGTAGTACAGTGTTGTCTCTGTAACAGATACACTCATGCTGTGCAGTAATAGTGCTTGTTTTCCTTCAGCTTGGAGGTCTTGTTGCAGGGCCAGAGAGCTGAGGTGGAATCCATGATCACAGACATGGGCATCAGCCAGGCAGCAGTGGAGCAGCTCTCCATCTACTGTATCTCACTCAAAAAGTAAGGAGTCCAGTGGCTATGGCTATTTTAAGTCATTTTCACACATTGTTTACTGTAAATATCTCTCCCTTCCTTTTCAGAGAGTATGATAATCTAAAAGGAAACATAAAATCATCAAATGACATGTGTGAGAAGCTGAAGAGAGAGGTGCTCACCTCGAACAATAGGGTAATTTTATGTTATACGCGGCACTACCCCGAGGAATCCATTGTTGAATGTAAAATTTCTGAAATCAAACTTTTTCTTTGTTTTTTAAGTTGCATAAAGCCTCAATGGAGGCAAAACAGAACAAAGAGGAAATTAAGTCTTTGCAGAGCGATCTGTCCAACGCTGACAAGGAGATCTCAGTAAGGGAAATTCCTCTTTCAAGAATATGCATTTACAACCTCAGTTATATAAAAGCTGGGGCGCTTTGTTCAATGTTCATGAACTTGGAATTTGATGGTTTGCAAATCATATGAAGCCGATATTACGAAAGAAGTGTAAACCAAAAGATCAGATGTTGAATCTGAGAAAAAATCCTGAAAAATATCTGCTCATGTTAACTTTGATGTCAGCAACACATTTCAAAACAGTTGAGACAGGTGTATGTTAACTATTGTTTTGCATCACCTCTTCTTTAAACCACACTTTGTAAATGTTTAGCTTGAAATGTTGTCCCAGTCATGCCTGATACTGTATTTCAGCTGCTCAACAGTTCAAGGTCTCTTTTGTCATATTTTTGTGCCATGATGCACCAAATGTTTTCAGTAGTGCTGCAGGCTGGCCGGTTTAGCACCTGGACTCTTCTACTACAGAGCCATTCTGTTGTAATGCAACATTTTGTTTCTTCTTGCTGTATGATTCAAGTTCTTCCATGAAAATACATTGTCTGGATGGCAGCATATGGTGCTCTGAAACTTGTATATAATTTTAAGCATCAATGGTGCCTTTCCAGGTGTGTAAGCTACGCGTGGACTTATGATATGGGAATGCGTATGCTGCTAAAAAGCCAATACGTCCCTCGTCTTTTTAGATTGGAGGATGAAGTGTCCATGATTTCCAAAAAGAATGTCAAACTTTGATTTGTCTGCTAGTTTTCCACTCCACCTCAGTCCATCTTAAAGAAGCTCAAGCCCAGATAAGATGCCAGTGTTTCTGGATTATGTTTATGTTTTTCTCTTTGCATGGTACAGTTTAACCTGCATTTGTGGACGGAACAACCAACTGTTCACAAAAAATGGTTATTAGAAGTGATTTTAAGCCCATGCAGTGATTTCCATTGTAGAGTCATGTCTGTTTTTAATGCAGTGCTGCCTGAGGGCCTAAAGATCACAGCCAGTTTTGGTTTTGGAAATTGATCCTATTGATTTCTGCAGATGCTATGAATCCCCAAATTCTTTCTAGTTTTATGCTGAGAAACATTATTCTTGGAATTGTTGCTCAATTCACAGAGTGAGAGACTCATCTTTTCTTCTGAGCCTTTCTTGGATGCCCTTTTATACCCAAAGATGCTACTTACCTGTTGCAAACTTAACTATTTAGTTGGTGTTTGTTCTAAGCACAACTTTTTCAGTGTTGTGTTGTCAAGGTCCCAGCTGTTTTGAAAAGTGTTGCTGGCTTCAGATTTAAACTAGCAGGGTTGTTTTTAATAAAACAATCAAATATTTTTAGTTTCAGCATTTGAAATGTTGTCTTTTGACAACTTGCAATTAAACAAAGGCTTTAAACTATTATGAAATTCAGTTTTATCAACATTTTACATAGCACCCCAGCTCTTATGGAAATGGGGTTGTTCTTTCTGTATGTGAAAAAAGGATGATAGTAACTTCTGTATGTTTATGGTTCCAGAGTCTGAAGAAGAAAGTGGAGTTTCTTCAGAGGACTCTCAGCACCCCGACACGGACGAACGAAGCCCTGAGTCGACTTGTTTTTGAAAGGTGCATCTCGCAGCCACTGGAGAGAAATCCTGTTTTGACTTGTCTTTCACAAAAACATCATACACATCTGTGCAGGATATACCGGTGAATGTCTCTGCTTGTCTTTTAGCCCAGCCCCAATGGAGCTGAAGCACCCTCACCTCCACCAGCCTTCAGGTAACGAGGATGTTGACCTCAACATGACTTATGACATCACAACGCCAGATAATGTGGCCAAGAGGCCGACACAAGTTCCATCAAAGAAGATGCGGCTCAACCCTTCGGTGTAAGTAAAACATGGCTGACTGTGGGGAGAAGTGTTTTTGACTCCACATTGCGTGTACCTTTTTTTCTGATAGAGCAAAGTAGAAATGCTTTTATTCCGTACATTATTTAGAATGCTATGTTTTATTTTCATTTAGGTCTTCTGTTCCAAAACATATTGAGAAAAGTTTAGTTCCAAGCAAGGTAGGTTTATAAATATTACTCAAACATGTCCGTTTTCAAATCAGGTGTGCACACCCCTTAACATTTCTCTTACCTCAGGTTCAAGATGAAGAATCCATGGATCCTTTTTTGAAGAACTCCCTCCTCTTCAGAAAGAAGACCTTTGGTAGCATGTTGGATCCACAGAGGAAGTCTGCGACTGTATGTATTCCAACACATGCTTAATCTATATTTGAAAGTGGAATGTGTCCTTAAAGGGTTTGATGACATTTTTTTTCTTGTTTCAGCTGAGAACTGGTTACGATGGTTTAGGAGGACGCACTAAATTCATCCAACCTGTATCCTTTTTCAGTCACTGGGATCATACTGTCTCACAGTTTAGAATTTAAATGACTAGACCATCAGTTACATTTTTTTAATGGTAGAGCTGTTTACAAGTACAGTTTGACTGTCTATCTACATGTTAAAGTTGACAAGTTAAACAAATTTAGACTTTTTATAAATCATTTACATTTTCTTTTAAGTCACTGTTGACTCTCTCATCACCAAATGGCAGACAGAAGCAGTGAGTAAATATCTGATAGAAGAACAGAAGAATCAAGCTGGTAAAGAGACAGATATTTTTTGTTCCAGGACAACCAAAAAGAGCTAGAATATTAAACATTAATTACATGTGTCAGGTGGCTTAAAAAACCTTAACCTTGTTCCTCTAGTCGAAGCTCTCAAAACCCAAATGTATGTTCAATATAAAGGCGCTTGTAAGTACTTGTTTTGGAGATGTTTAGGTGTCAAGGAAAAGAAACAAAAAAAAAGGTTAAAATTCTGGTGTTTATCTTTACTTTGATTAGGACTGAACAAACAACTTTGAATTCCTTAACTGTTCATTTCACTGCAGTCACCTTTATCAGAGATTCGCCCACTGATGAAAGCTAAAAGGAAAAAAGTAACCAGGCCTCTGACCAAAATTGCAACCTGCCTGACTCTGGACAGCTTCCTTGAGTGAGTTCTGACCTGTTTCCTGATGTGGAGTCAAAGGTCAGATCCCTGCGTGTTATGTAGGATGTTTGGCTTTGGATAACCCACCTGGGAGCAGTTCTGCTGCTGGTTCCAAGCAGAACCCCACTATTTAACTTTTTCGAAAGCCACAAACCTGCAAACAGAGGCTGAGCCTTTGGGTGACAACTTGCTGTGTATATTTTTTTAGTGTTGATTTAAACTTATAAACTTTTGTGTGTGTGGATTTTGAACAGCCTTCTGTTTTGTTGTTGTTGTCATTATTATGTGAGTGTCGCTGTGTGTCATAGACAAACTGATTTGAGGACCATTTGAATGCCAGTACTATGTGTTGTCATTTGTAACCACCGCTGCATCATCTTTCTGTGCTCTGAAAAATAGTCATTTATTTTTCGCACTTATTCAAGAGCCGTCTCCTTAAACCCCTACATGTAAATATACTGTAGGTATTTCAGTTTTGATGGCCCTGTCAGATGTAAGTCAACACAAATAAACAAGAGCTTTTTTAATTAAGGTTTGTGTGGAGTCCACAAAACATTTGTCCTGACTGTGCTTTTATCACAACCATTGAGGTGTGCTGGCCTGCAGAGGGCAGTATAAACAGTGTTTTCATACACAGACATGGAACTCTAGTGAAACAGTTGAGCTTTACTGCGAGGATAAATGCGCTGCAAGTTGTAGATATTTGATCCATATGTACTCAAATGTGCCAGCACAGAATGTAATCCACAAATCAAGTGTTATCTAAAACATCTATTAAACCTGAGTTTCACAATATGATCAAGTTAAAAAAAAAGGAAGCTGAAAATAATGTACAAGAAAGAATTAACTTCAGTGTTTATCTCATATTAAATGACTTCTTTGTAGAAATGAATGAAATCAATTAAATACAAACAATAGCTTGAATCTGTCTTATCTATAAGAACGTGTCTATTATTTTAGCTTTTTTTTTGCAGGCTGACCTTGAGAAGAAAGCATTGTATTTAAATAAACAATATAAGGAAATTCCAAAGATTGTTATGACCGATGGAGAAGTAAAAGTACCAGGCAGAACATACGTATCCTGTTCACAATCACTCGTATCCTGTCTGCACCCATGAATTTACAGTTTCCACAATAAAAAACAGCTGGTATCATCATAAATGTGTACACAATAATAGCTTAGTTGAAATGCATTGTTAAATTTGTGATTGGATAATGAATGATTCTCCTCTGAGTGGTTAGTGTTTACTGATTTAATTATAGTTTCCTTGTGGTCTTCATCATAAATAGTAACAGGAGGTGCTGGTGCATTTTAAAACCTAGTTCCTTCCAGTGTAATCAGAAGAAAAGTCACTACATCCCATACAAACGTTATTTCAGAACATTCATATATACAAAAACACAATCCATGCAGTGCAACTGGAGTCGGTAAACAATGATCTCATCCTCACCCTTGGGATTCCTCACACATTAACACCTTCCTGTAGGGCAAAGGTCATCATTTAAACAGCTTTTCCCACATTGACTGCATATAAATATGGACAACGCGCCTCCGTCAGTCTCTTATTGTAAAAAAAAGATGAAGCCAAATACTGTGCACAGATATGTTGCACTGGTGACGTATTTGTAGCAAGGGCAAAAAACAGTCTAGCTGTTGGAGTCATGAAATCAATGTCACATCCCTTTCGCTAACCAAAGCACCCATTTAACGTATAGATAGACAGTCATAGTTCAGTGGAGTCAGTCTACTGTGAACGGTACCTCAGGTCTGTACAGTTCAAAGCTGAACATATTGTGTGTTGATTTGAAGCGGACACTTGTGACTATGAAAGTTTGAAGACTGGTAGTTTTCTTTTTTTCTTTTTTCATTTTCTCTAACCGCTTTTCATTTGCTCTGTTATTTTGGTCAGGAATGCTAGAGATGACACATTTTTCAACAGAGCTGTCAATCATGATGTCACATCCTCATCAAATAAATAAGACTAAAGCCTGAATTATACTTCTGCATCAGCTTCCGTACGTACGCAGAGGCCTACGTATGTAGCCGACGCACACCTCCTCCAAAATGTAATTATGCGTTAAATTGACGCGGACCGCAAGTCTTGTGATTGGTCCACTCGATGACATTGTATTTCCCGCATTAACAGCACTTCCGGGATCACCGCACATCGGCCACATATCGGCCGTGTATTTCATCTCCTCCGACCATAGACTGTAAAAAATATGGACGTAGTATCCGTGACGTCACCCATCTGTTTCTGAAGAGCTGTTTTGAAGCTAATCGGCAGCGGCAGCCATATTGCTTCTGTCGAGCCAGTGTGACGTAAAGAGGCGGGCTTTGAGCCTCCTAGCCAACAGCTGCAGTGTTCCCACAGGCAGCTGTGCCTCTCATTGGAAGACTGGTAATCTCAATATCTTCGAAATTGCCGAATTAGAAAAAAATTCACCCCCCTCACAGTGAGAGGACGTCGAGAAATTAGCTATTCAGACTACACTCGTCTTTGTACCAGGCTGTAAACATGTTTATTTCTGCTGTAAAGATCGTCTTTTCCCCATTCATGTGTATGTGACTTCCGGTACTTCCGGAGCCAGCCTCAAGCGGATCCTCGATGAACTGCAGCTTTTAACACTTCCGCATTGACTCATATTTTTAGACCGGAGGTTGCCGCTTGCCTCAGACGTGTCCTCTCTTTTCTGTAATCATTGCCGTACGATAAACAGTAACACATATCAGCTGTAAAATAACATAACATGCTTTAAACAGAACAGAAAACATAGCAGGGCCGGAAACAGGTGACCCGACTATCAGAGAGACTGCTCTGCCCTCAAGTGTTTTCGTGCAGAATTGCTGCGTGACACAGACACATCGACACACAAGTATGTAGTGCTCATGTCCACGTCAGCCCCTGCGACGCAGAAGTATAAATCAGGCTTAAGCTTCTCCAAAAATGGACACTTGCATCAGCATGAAAAGAACTACCGGTAACTGTAATTGCAGAAAGCATGGTGAGAAAAAAAGTTATTTGATATGTAGTTTAATATTGTAGTTTGACCCATCTGTTGTAATGGAGGAGGCAGTGTTTGGATTTTTGCTAGAGCCAATCACAACGAGAGCTCTACATTTTTTGGCTTCACTCTTTTGGAGCTGTCATGCAGTCCATCATATGTCCTCTGTGGTTTCCCGGGGAAAGGTAAAACAAACTCTACCTCTTTATCACATTGAGGTGTACACAAGGATGTTAAACAAAAAACATCTTAACTTGTCCATTCAGGATGGCTGTACATCCTTCCAGTTCCTGTTCAAGTGTACTAAAATGTTGTCTGTTTAAAGGTGAGCATTTGTTTATCATTTGTGCATCGTCAAAGGTTCAGCAGATCTGAGTTATCTGAGTAAGAATGTTTAGAAACGTCCAAGAACCCTTCAGTGGTGTTTCAAGTGAAAGTTAAAAAAAGTTGGGGGGGGGGGGGCAGCCAAAACTTAAGTATGAAGCTACCTGTTTGTTTGTTCTTTTTCACTTATCACTAGTTATCTCAGTGTCAGCTTGTGGTGTTAGGTGATAAAACGTGGACCTAGTTCACTTTGTTTTACTGTGATCTGTCGGGCACGATCTTGGACTCTCCATTTTGTTTGTCGTTGGACTTCTGGGACAGATGTGTGGACACGGTGGCTGCTTGGACCACAGCTTTGAAACTGCGCTTTCTCTTTTGGACGTTCTGTTCTGGATGGAAGATGATGACATAGACTTTGGGGATATAGAGCATGCCCAGGGACACTGTGGCACTCAGGCTCATGGACACTGTCAGGGTGGTGGTCTGAATGAACATCTGCAACAGAGAAACACAAACAGGTCAGAAAGGTCCCTATATGCACACTTATTGAGACAATTCTGATGTGATTTTGGCATAATTCTTTGAATCCCCATTAATGTGCAGTTAGGTTCTAATCAAATGATCTGACAAAATGATAAACAATATGTTATCTGAGGTTGTCAAAATGCTGCCTTTACAATTTTCATCTACAAGCGCAGGAGGTAGTGTTTTCCCCTGATGAATGATTTATGACCCAGTAAATGTAGTCAGGGAAGGAGGCTCTATTTATGGGCTTTGACCATGTATACTCCTTACTGTTCTACCTCTTATTGCAAATCCGACAGTAATAATGTGAAGTGACTGCTCCTGAGATCTGCCTCCAATAAATTATGAACTCATTATTCCAGCAAACGGTACAGGTCATAAATAAATCAAGCCATACGTGCCATAAATAAGATATATTTGTGCCATAAATAAGTCATAAATTGTACACTATCCCTCGCAGCATTAGCACAACCTGGTATCTCACAGGCCGATGCCTATATAGTCCCAAGCTTTTTTATCCAGTCCTCCTAAATGACCTCTCAATTTCAAAAAGGAGCTGTGATGATTTATGTGCACAAAGTGGATTGTATTCATGCGCTTGGCCCAAGGCGAGCAGAGACACTGATTCACAAACAGTGAGTGCTTCCCCCATATGTGAATACAGACATCAAGCAGGTAAATCATATCTTCGTATACGTGGTCATACACATGATGGAGGATAACAGCCGTCAGCTGGACAAAAGTTGGTGTCTATATTTAGCTCTTTTCTAAGTGATGATTAATTGAATGGGATGGCTGAATTGGTCTACGAGGGGTTCCTACAATCTCTCAGCTCATCTGACCTCCTTTCTCTCCCTCCATCCTTTTCTTAATTCCCTTCATTTCCATTCGGGGGAGGTGAAAAGACTTTGAGAGCACCTCAGGCTTTAATTGTTTCAGCCTGACTGATTCATAATACAGCTCTCCATTAGTCAAAGCATATCTCTGTTTTTCAAATATTCCCCCAACAGTCCCTGACTTAGTGACGGCAGAAATAGCCCACAAGCAAAATTAAACTCAGCAGTCAGTACAGTGGAGGCAGGATGTCCTGTGAGTTCAGAAGGAGGCAAATGCAATGTGACAGGCACAAACTCAGGTTTCCCTTTGAACATCTGAGGAATTCATTTACTCTCTTACAACTACTGTATGTTATTGTGTATTGCATAATTCTGATTCAACAGATCACTGGAAAGCCTGCCATTAATATAAATGATCAGAGCTGAGTTATCACAATTTATCTTCTTAGGTTAATTTGAATTAAACTGTGCAACAAGACAAAACAAGCAAGCAAAACAATCTGTTGATCAAGATTACAACCACAAGAGCAGAATGAACAAGTGCAAAATTTCTGTAAATCTGCCAGTACCACCATCTTTGCTGATTTTCATGTGCATGCCCTGAAATATGCACTGACAGCTCTAACAGACACATAACTGCAATAAGCAGACATAGAGCAGATAACAGCTCCAACACATGACTCATGCCTTAATGTATAAGCAGCATTTTAATAGTAATAATGCACCATTTTTAAGGATATGTATGTAGTTCCAAGTATGCAGATGGTTATTTTTGATCTTCCAGGTAACAATTTACTTCCCTCAGAATTTAAGTGGACTAAAAATATTGAACGGCATAAAACTTTACTACTGAATAATCCCATGAATGGCCACTGGACCTAATGAACATAAAATGTCAAGTTTCTCACCTTTTCAGTAGACTGTGCTGTGCCAAAGAAGATTGGTACGAAGGCCAGCCAGATGATACAGGTGGTGTACATGGTGAAGCCGATGGGTTTGGCTTCGTTGAAGGTTTCAGGAACTCCTCTGCTCTTGATGGCGTACACAGTGCAAGTGATCATCAGCACAATACTGTAGCTCAGACACAGGATGAGGGACAGATCAGACATGTCACACTTAAGGACTCCACGGGCAAACTCTGGGTTTGGGGGCTTCTGCTCCTCGTAGTCAATGATGGTGTGGGGGGGCATAACACCAAACCAGATGAACACCCCGAATACCTGCAGAGAAAAGGAGCATTAGTGCTACAAAGGATTTGGATGATGTGTGTGAAAGTGGCATCCATGTGTATACTTACCTGCACTGAGATGAGTATGAAGGTGATTATCAGCTGAGAGGTTGGACTGATGAACTTTGGGGGTGTGACCGACTTCTTACCCTGTTCAAAGATGCGGTAGATACGATTGGTCTTGGTGAGCATGGCAGAGTAGCTGATGCACATGCCAAGTCCTAGCAGCAGCCTCCTGAAGGCGCACACTGCCGTACTAGGCTCGGCTATCATGAGAAAGGTAATGAGGTAGATGAGGAAGATGCCTGTAAGCAGCACGTAGCTGAGCTCTCTGCCAGATGCTCGAACAATTGGTGTGTCGTTAAAGCGGATGAAGGTGACGATGACTCCAGTGGTGGCCAGAATGCCCAGGATTGCCAGGAAGACAGGAATGATGGCCCAGGGAGAGCTCCACTCCAGCTTAATGATGGGCGTGGGCCGGCAGCCGGTGCGGTTCTTTAGGGGCCTCATGTCGAAGGGGCACATATCACAGGAGAACTCATCCAGAAGGTACTGGTAGCCATCGCAGAGCTCGCAATGCCAGCAGCAGGGAACACCTTTCACCATCTTCTTCCTCTCTCCAGACTCACAGGGGAAACTGCACACCGACTCTGGGATCTTACGGTCACCTCCTGACCACTGCATCTCCTCTGGCTAGAGTAGAGGTGAAAACACAACTTTGTCTAATTGCACTTGACTGGGAAGGATGAAGTTGTAAGACTGAAACTGATGGCCTTAATTCAGGTAGACACTTTTTATATGTTGCCTGTTTTAAACCATTAATCGGTCACCAATCACTTATTTTAGAATGGGTGCATCATTTTAATATACTGTGCCAGGGCATAAGGATCAAGATGCTTAATTAACTGGCTGTAGGTCAGCGATATGTGGTATTCTGATTAGCTAGTTGGCGCTGGACTCTTTCCCCTTTCTGTCAAAATAATCACATTTTGGAAGGCAAATGGACCCATTCAGAATGCAAAACATATATATTCTGATTGAATATGCTTAAAGGCTTTCAAAATAATTGACTTAAATCAATATTTTTTTTATCTTGACAATAGGGGACATAACATATGGAGAAACTCATGAGGATAAGTTGAACATTTAACCAACTCTGGCTTTCGTGCTATGTGTCAGCTGGGATCGATACTACATTTACCATGTTGCTAGAGTGAACAACAGGTAAGCTTAGGTTGATATTTAAGAGAAACAGAGATTGCTAGCTTCTGATTCCAGAAAGTTATTGCATTTGGTCAAGATAGAGTCTGAAACATTTCACCACAATGTTACACTTTGACACTGCTGCTTTTGACAGATTTTGAATGTGTTAATTTCTTAAAATTTAAAACTGTATTTATAGACAAAGCCTAGCCAGTTGTTTTCACATTACCAATCTAAGCTAAGCTAGGCATCTAGCTCCAGTGTTAGCCTACAGACATGGGAGTAGTATCTTCTCAAAGAGTCTAACAATTTATGGAAGTTGTAATCAAAATGGACAAAAAATAATATTTACATTGAGTCGGAGGTGGTTCGTCCACTGGCCGATATCCTTGTAGCCAGGGTTGCTGACATTTGACATTTGGTACTGGAAGATGTCATATCGACCAGGAGCATCACCATTTTCATTGAACATTACTCCAGTTCCTGCGCTGCCTGTTTGATAGACACAAAGTTTTAATGCCCTGTGTACTGCCAATAAGTAGTGAGTCAGAAAACATCTGAAATTCCAGCTCTCTTAACTGTAGACAAGCATCCCCATCTTTAGTGGCAGAGACAACACTCACACACAGTTGAATACAGCTTGTGTTTGCTTATCTTCAGTCTTGTGCAATCATGTGAAAACTGAGTGCAGGATGCTCTTTAGTGAAGTCTCTCCTCCATGCATACAGTCTTCCAGTGCACTCTGCTCTGTTGCCCTAACATGATTGAATGTTGGTCTCAGGTCCCTGCAGGCGCTCAAACAGAAAATCTTCCACACAAGGCAAGGTCATCCAGCAAGCAGAGAGCAGTAAATAGGATGCTTTCATAGAACATTTTTTTTTCTATTTCTAAACCTTGACTTTTTTATGAAAGACGAGGATGAAAAGCGGGAGCATTGTGTATAGGGAAGAGCAAGGAGGCAGCCCTAGGGAAGGGATGTGGCCTTGAAGAAATGTGCTGTCTGCTGTTGCTAGGTACATCAGCACAGACATTTCAAGACCTTAGAGCTGACCTCCCTTCCATGGTTTTTCTGTCTTTAATTTGCTTCTTTTCAAACCTTCTGCGGAAATGTAGTAAGGTGTTTTGCAAGCTCACATCTTCTAAAGTCATTTTTTTCCAGTGTGTAGCAGGAACAAAATGTAAAGAAATCAAAAGATTTCTTCCAGACAAACTTCCAGAGACCGAAGAAAAAGCACTGAATTATGCAATTTCGTAAGCTCACCATTGAAGTTGACAGAACGAATGTATTGGAGAAGCATCCGTCCCTCCACTGGGTCCATCTTCTCGCAGACACCCATGGAGCCAGGACATAAGTCCAGGTGCATGCTGTGTAAGGCGTGGGCCATGGCGTACACAGCATCTATGACAAACTGCACCTTGCCCTCCTGCTCGTACTGAGAGTCTCGGCTGATTCTTTCTTCACCTGAAGGACGGCAGATGTCAAATAGAGCATAATGATAAAACAACACAGAACAAGATGAAAACTAGCATTAAGTCTTCTACAACTTGTGGCCCCCTCACCTGTACATTTTCTTCTGCCAAGATCATACTTTATACCAGGGCGAGTTAATTTGCATTTGAAGTCATCCTCCCAGAATTCCGCAAACCAGATGTTTCTTCTGTTGTTTTCTAAGGATCTTGAACTGAAGTACTGGTCGAACCCTAAACAGTTTCACAAACTTGACTTTATTGCATGATTATTTCAGTGTCACACATGCTTTGATTCCACATTTATCAAATTCATACCAGTCTAAAAATGCTATAAAATTAGAAAAGTATCTAATTTCCACCATAAAATACTGAAACAACTCTACATACTGATTTTAGTGACTTGGAGGATAAACCGAAAATGTGTTATTTTAAATCCTCTCCTCAGTTTGTGGTATTCATATAAGACTCATCTATCAATGTGCTCATTTTATCGTGGATAATATTTAGGTCTGGAGTTAGTTAGAGTTCAATGTAATATTTGTTAGAATAAATTCGCCCTACCATCAATAGAGGCTCTTTTGGGCAGGATAGTCACAGCCCCTTCAGCCACCTCCTCCTGGTCTTGAATGGGGGAGCTCTTGGCCCCCCAGCTATCCGAGCCAACAAACAGGAAGTGGCCTGTCAGATTAGCCTTTTTGGCAGCCTGCAACACTCGTCTGGAGGAGGACAGATTGTAATTTATTGTACAACAGCAGCTTTACTCATCTGCTAGATACCAATATCATCATTAAAAATTAGACTTGATTACTTAATATGAAACAGTATTATTGTGCACATTTTGACTCCCAGCTAGTTCTCTGTCTCTAAGATGATGAGCGGCAGAGCTTGACTCACTTGATGTCATCCTCGTTGGCAAAGATGATGACCCCTCGAGCATTGGAGGTCTCCATCAGTCTCTTGATGATCTTCTCAAATTCCCCTGGTCTGGGCTCTCTGGGAATCTTTATGGACTGTCCAATACACAGCCCCCCTGTGTCACAGACATAAGGAATATTTTGTATTGTAAGTGTACATCCCAGCTTTCTCTCCCATAGCACAGAAATATAATCTCAAAAATAAAAGCTATTAAATAGCTGAAAAAATAAAAAGTATGTTATAAGTTGCAGAGGAGGATTTAGGATGTGTTGATATTGCTTAAACTTAATAAGGCCACCCCTCAATGTGAATGGTGATGGTCTGAATTTTCATAAAACAAAACTTGACATCAAAACTCTTATATGTCCAATATTTTGGTTTATGGCTACAGATCTTGCCAAGCCGTTCAAATCCGTATCAGCCTTATCAGCAAATGTCAGCATTCAAATTTCTTAACAAAACTGAGGTGGCTAATACGATAAACATAACACATGCATTGTTACTTGGAAGCTAGTTAGCAAACTGATCTTAGCATTTCTTGTTTAATGTCAGCTTATGCCACTTAGAGTACAGTCATTTAACTGCAAGCATGGTTGTAGCCTAGAGCTATTTTAAGTCTTAGTTTACACATAAAGGGCACAGACAGTCTTAGAAAGTACAGAAACTAGAGCACATGTCTGAATAAAGAAACACTTCTCTGAGGTTATTTCTTTGAGAAACATTCAAGTACTTAGTCTACAGCCAAAAGGATTGTTTGTTGTTAACTAATTCCATGTTGCTGATAGGCAGTCCTAAACTCATAGTGCAGGAGGGGCTAACTGTCAATCATAAACCGATTTATTGGTCAATTTTAAAATATAATGTTTTTATAGAGGAAAAGTCAAAAGATCATGAAAAAGACTGTCCCTGTTCAATCACATTTTGTGGCAATTTATTGGTCTTCAAGCTATTTTAGTTAAAACAAAAAAGAAATGGGATCACCCAAGTCATTTGGAATCATCCTTTTGGGACCATAGATAGAAATAACAGTGAATTTTACCAATCCTGTGGAGGTAAGATTTCAGCCTGGACCAATACGGTGCACCAACCACATCACTAGAGGGGCAGAAAACAACGTTCTGCTTTTACAGTAAACTGTCCATCATTTTTGATTATGAACGATATCTGTGTCTTTGATAATAAAAAAATATGATCTCTAGTCATTCTATTTGATGTTTTAAAGCCACACCAGGTGACGACTTCTGTTCACCCTGTTAGTCCTTGTGTATTAAAGGATTTTTTTGTTCCTATTTTAGTCTTCAAATGAGTAAGAACAACGTGGCTTGATAAGTGAATAATCCTCTATTGCCATGGCAGTGAGTTCATATTTATGAGGCCAGAAACACAACCTGCTTCTCTGGATATCTGGAGGAAGGCATCCACACCACTCTCTCCATAGTTGCCCTCAGAGGCAATTGTAGAGACGTAGTTCCAGCCCATGGCTTTGACGATGTCCACCATGGCTTGAGCCTGGTAGGAGTCTGGAGGTACCACACGAGAGAAGAACTCATAGCGGCTGTTGTCGCTCAGCTCCGGGGCAGTGGAGGCGTAGCTGATCTGGGGGATCTGAGACACATGGATGGGTGAGTGGTGATGAAAGGGTCCAGTCAAGTGGAAAAACTAAGTGTCTCTGACTATTAGGCTAATATAAAATACAAAAGGTAAAAGAATGACTAGAAGAGGCAGTGACCCATGTCAGAGGATGATTCACCACTTACTCACTCACAAAACCTTAACAGTGTCAAATGGAGATCTTTCACATTAATAGTAACAAGTTATGGTGCACTGAAATCCCAAAAGTGGAGTTTCGTAGAGACGTATGATCTTCTGAAGGTCCTGTTCACCCATCATTTCAAAAAACGAGGCAACTTTCTCAGTGCTGTTTGCTCAGTCTGCTCTGTACTGAGCACATAACGTCACAGGGAAGTACAGATGGTAGAAACTACAGCTGTAAGAGCATTTGTTTGTGGGGAAAAATGGATGAGAAGATTAATTGCTGGTGTGCTGGTTCTTTAATGACACAGTTTATTTTGATAGTCTCAACCCTGACCCTACTAATGCCGGGCCCCAAGCGTGGCTTAACGCCAGGCCCTCTGAAGGGGACTAGGAGAGAAAGGTAGACACAAGGGGTAGTGAAGGGAGAAGGAGAGAGGAGCGAGAGAACCATTTCACAGATTATCTGGAAGGATTATAGGGGTTTTAGTCAAATTACGTTAAGCACAGAGGGAGAGACAGAGATCAAGAGACTGGAAAAGGGCTAGCATTTCTCAGCTGTAAGCCATACAATATATTTAATTCCAGTGGCCACGTGCAGCTTCAATTTACTCCTGTTTGTCAACCCAGTCAAAGTTGGATCTACTGTTCAGCCTTCATGTTACAGAACACATCTTCAGCCAGAGGTGATTGTTGACCTCCCCTTCACTCACACACACACACACACACACACACACACACACACACACACACACACACACACACACATACACAAAACCCAATAGCTTCCATTGGTGTTTTATCGATCTGCGGACATAAGAAATGTGTCCAGAAGAGTTTCTGCTAGTGGCAACAAGGCGATACAATTGTTTGCATAGAAATTTGTAAAGAACAAGGCAGCACATAATCCTGTCCAAATGAATCCTGTAAAAGCATCTGCACCAATTTACTGTGTACAATCAATGAGCTGTATCAGTAACAAGTATCCACTTACAATCCAGCACTACTGAACTCTTCTCACTGTCGGTTCATAGATAGATAGCGGATATTCTGGGATCCAGGCCAAGGAAACATGATAGTGGTTTAGCTCTGACCTAATGGCCTTATTAAACTGAACTAAAGGTTAAACAGGAGAGAGTGCAGATATTCAGATGTTTTGAGAAAGCATAGGTTTTTTTGATCATCAAGAAAATGTGGCTGCAGAATGATTTATCTATTGAAAACTTGCCCAAGATCATAAAAAAAATGGATAAGCATGTTGTGTGCTTGAGAGTCATATCAATTTGCAAAAGACTGAAAACACACTACATTTAGTGTATATTATTATAAAGCCATCGATATTACTAAAATGTTACTGTGCAGATTCTTTTGGAGTAGTTGCGTTTATAAAATGTCAAAAACAGGTAAGAATATAATGTGCTTTGCCACCACCCTCTAAAAAGTGTTCATACGTCTGAACAGTGGTTAAAATCTGAAGATATTTAGTTTACAGTGAATACAGAAAATACTTAAGTTAAGGGTCATTAAATGATACTGTCTTTAGCCGGATGGTCATTCATCAATGCCACAATTAAGGGCATTTCTTCGAGGTTCTATTCAAAAGAATGAACTATGTGTGTAACCCTCTTGTTGCTCGAGCTAATCATCTGTTTAATGTGCTGTTATTTAACAGTTTGATTTGTTGAGTGTCAAACAAAGTTGTCATTCAGACTTTGTTAGAATGATATAAAATGACCAACAGATTCAGTTTCCATGAATTACAGCCAACATGATGAGAGTATGTATGGAGGATGCTGAAGCTCCTCCAGCTCTGGCTGAGAGCAGATGTTCAACATAAAGTTGATATGAGTCAAGAAGCATCCGCGCTCCGGAGAGCAGCACATATGGACAGCAGTAGGAAACATACCAT
This sequence comes from Notolabrus celidotus, assembly GCF_009762535.1. Taxonomy (NCBI): domain Eukaryota; kingdom Metazoa; phylum Chordata; class Actinopteri; order Labriformes; family Labridae; genus Notolabrus; species Notolabrus celidotus. Next base: position 28,385,594 of record NC_048272.1, on the reverse strand, counting down.
TTAGTTAAATCTACTCCACGCTCCATGTTACAAGTTGCTGTTATCCCAGAACCAATGTCATCCCGATGCCCTAATGCTCTATTTTCAGCCCAGGGTCCTGAGCTGATGAGAGGGGCTTAGTGGAGGTTGGGATCTATAATTCTGTAGTTAACATCTGCCTGTATGAAAGCTGCGCTTCCTTGGCTCTTAACTTGACATCATCACTATAAAGAGAGCTCCAGAAAGGGGCACTTAGACAAGTAACGTGTCATTTTATGCGTAAAAATTAATTTAGCCAATTTAATCCACACTAATATTTTTCAAATGTTTGTAGATGACAGGCTATGTCAGTAAGTGGATGAGAACATGACATAATGTGGGATTTACACAGACTCACTGTCCATTCATCACTATAAGCAGTGTAATCAATTATCAGAGGTCAATCATCTGTCAAAAAAAACTCTACACTGAACACATAAAAGGGATTAGCGTGCAGAGGCTAACACTAACAATGGACTTTGAATCCAAGGATATGAACCAACTATCAACATGGGAAGCTCTGCCACATAATTGATTGTTTTAAATGATGTGCTTCAAATTATTAGAATGTGCAGAAGTGTCTATACAGCAGAAACAAGATCCAGGTACACCAGTAAATCGATATTTGTAAAATAGGTTTGTAACATGTCTAACTGAACTGTAACTTAACTCTACCTAGGCCATGCTTAAGAATACAGACAATCGGGGCACCAGTGGCCTAGCAGTCTAAGTGAGCCCCATATACAGATGCTATAGTCCTCGACACAGAGGTCGCTGGTTTTGACCATTTGCTGCATGTCTTCCCCCACTCTCTGCTCCCCACGTTTCCTGTCTTTCTTCAGCTGTCCTATAAATAAAGGGAAAAAGCCCCAAAATATAACTTAAATAAAAAAGAGTACAGACAATAAAGGCCCACTCATCATCCAATAGTGGACTTCAAATGAAAGACAACTTTGTGTTAACATACACCCTAGCCCCAAAGTGAAAAAGAGGATGAAGTTCAGCTAGATTGAGTGTTTGTTTGTGTTCAGATGCATGAGAGGAATTTCAGAATCACTTAACACAAAAGATAACAGAAGTCAACCTGAAAGTTGATGGCTATTGTCAAAGTCTTGGCGGACTCTAAGAGAGAAAGTCATTCACCAACTCTTGAACGTCTTATGTGAAGTAACAATGATGCCCTAATCATTAATTTAATCAGAAGGATTTAAAGGTGGGTAATACAAGAAATCTCTATATATTAATTGTAAGATACACGGTATGTACACATTTACTTTGGTTGTTTAGCAGTATAGCTTATCAAATTGGGAGGGCTCATGTTGCAGTGTGTGGAACAAGTCGTTATCACTCATACATAAAACATGCAGCCCAAAGTGCTTCACAGAATAACAGTTATCCAAAGGAAAGAATATGAATAAATTGATTGATAAATGATTAAATAACACTGACGAAAGTTTTATAATATCATAATTTTTGGTAAAGTTTTAACTGTTTTCAACTTCTTTCATTATTTTGGACCCCTTTAAATTTATTTTGGGCAAACAGGGAGATCCCAACCCCGCGACTTTGAACCCAGCCTTTAGCTCGTGCCCTTATGTCCCCTTTGGGATTAATCATGAAAGGAAATCACAGATAGTGACATTCACCTGGATTCACTCTACCAGTTTACTACCAAACAAAGGAAATATTTAAATAAAATGTCTATTTGTGGTCTATGAAAACAGGAAGGGAAAGGAAACTCACTGCAAACAGTCTGAGAACATTGGCCACCATGATAGAGACTGAGCTGCCAGATGCCCCAATCACTCCGACCACCCTCTCTGGCTTGGGGATGATGGGAGGCTCTCCATTTGAGCAGCGCACATCTGATGTGTCCTTCTGGATGAGGGCCTGCACGAAGGTGAGTGACTGCTCCAAGGCGTATGTGTCTCTGGAGCAAGTGTCCAGAATGCGGGCTCCCAGAGTGATGTTGGGCAGCAGGTCCGGGTCACTGTTAATCTGGTCCAAAGCATACAGCATGGCCTCCAAACGATGGATCCCCTTTTCTTTCTTGACATCTCCACAGGGCACTCCTGCAGGGCCCCTGGAGTGCACAGGGAACAGCCCACCCAAGGTGATGTCACCCTCAATTTTGATGGACTGGGGTTGGACGCCCTGCTGAGCCCATGAGCTTGAGCCAATGCTCACCAGCAGCACCCACATCAGCCGGAGCCATGTTTGGTGCCCCGAAGGTGAACTGAGCCAGCAGCACTGATGGGATGAGTGAGCCTCTGATGTCATGATGACCAGCAGAGGTACTGATAGCACCCGGCCACTCCCTCTACCTTTGACACCTGGGGGCAGTCAGAGAGGGAATTCAAGGTTTGATCACCATCTCATCATAATGACAGTAAGAATCATATTCAAACTCATCTTTACTGAAAGAAATGCAAAAATTAAGTTTCTATGAAACTCATTTGATCATTTTATGTTGTCTGTCGTCATTGTATGCTTATAATTCAGCTATGAAGTTACATTTTCTTTCCATAGTGTTTAAATAAGTCGTTGAACATTCATATTCTGAATTTTTGTGAAATCTGCATTAAGCAATGCCACTGTAAAATAATTACAGACAACCATCAGTATTGCATAGTTATATCAGATAAAAGTAGTTCAATAAGATGAAAATTAATGTGTTTGATAACTTGTTAAATACAGTTCCTGTTACTTTTGCATGAATTCTGGGTTCTTATTTACAAAAACAAAAAAGGAAAGGAAAAGGAAACTCATGTTTACCTCAACAGGTAAAAAAAAAATGTCTTGTTACTGGAGCAAAAAATATATTAAATAAATTAATCAATTAAAAAATCTAATTTTTTTGTAGCTTTCCATTTCTTCCACGGGCCTATCTAATGTTTCATGTCTGCACAACATGACACTGTAACTGTAGACCTGTCAATAGATCAGTGATGTTGAAGAAGGAAAAGAAGATGCTTGGAGATTTCTTCATTTTTCACAAAAATTTTGTTTGAAAATGTGACATAAGGCTGCAGTATGTTTCTGTGACCCAAACTTTGAAACTATATCATAAAGGACAATATAAAAGCTATTAATGCAAAAACCATAGGAAGGTTGTGTTGATTTTAGCCAGCATGCTGGATGACAGAATGTGCAGAAGAGAGAAAATTGGAAGCTTTTATCATGGAGAGCTGAGAGCCCATGATGGAAAACACTATAAATTTTGCAAAACAGAAAACATCTACCAAAGCTTTATACCGCATTTCATGCTCCAAAAGTTGGAGCAGGTTAATCTTATCTCATGAGGACCTTTTAGAAAAAAATACCACTGAAAGAAAAAAAAAATGGATTATCATCTGTGTTAAAATATTTAAGGTTTTTCTGCAGATCTTGACCATACGACAATCATATGAAGTTAATTTCATCTTAAATATTTTTTTCCAATAAATTGTATTTAATGAATAAAAACCGACATCAAATATTTTCTTATGCACACAAATTGGATTTTCCTCTGAAATTGCATTCTCTGCATTAAACTCATTCATATAATTCTGAATCTGTCTATATTTCTGAGCGCACTTGTAAAGTTGGAATTATTCAAACTACTTGGAAAGATTATCAAGACCAACATAAGGAGAGTGTACATCTGCAGAGATTTAAGCGTTATAGACCACACAACTGTTGCATAAAATGTGCCTTATAAAAATGTACATTACATGCAACCTTCAAGTAAAGACACTACTTACCTGTCCATTCTTCATTGACCACTCTTCATTTTATCCATCACATGAACTCTTCCAACAGGCCTCTGTCCATGGTGTGAAACGTGACTATATACTTAGAGGCCAGGCTCTCCTCTCCTCACAATAACTAAATCCTCTGTCATCTCAGACCGCCGTTGTGCACTCTCTAAAATAACCAGAACACACTGAGCGCAATGCACTAAAAAAGAAGTAGTTTTGAATGGATGAAGACAAAATGATAACACTGACTTTTGTGGCTTCAGGCTGTAGTATCATGGCAAAGTCAAGGAAACGTGTCGGGAAAAAAAACGCAATATAACAGCAGTGAGATTCAACAAATCACTGCCAAATCCCTTAAAAGCTCTCTCTCTCTCCCTATGTCGTTCTTTCCCTCTGCGTGCATCTCTGTGCAGGCACTCCCCCCACCGACACCCCCCTCATTCCGCTCACTCTCTGTCACTCTCTCTTGCGCGCTCTCTCTCTCTCTCCCTTTCTCTCTGTCACTCTCTTTTGAACCCGCTTCTTGTTAGTTCTCTCAGCACACTAATGGCCACAGATTGGGATTATCATGCAGGCGTCTGTGAAGAAAGCACTACGTGGACCAGCCCATTTCTTTTTTTTTTTTTTTCATACAGCTAAACCAAATATCCCCCACCCCCACCGCCCCAACAACAGTATGATGGAACTCTGTCACTTTGAGAGATTAGAAGAGCAGCCATTTGACTCTCTCTCTCTCTCTCTCTCTCTCTCTCTCTCTCTCTCTCTCTCTCTTTCTCTCTCTCTCTCTCTCTCTCCCCAAAAGACACATACTACCTCTCCTCACACACCTGTCAACACTGGCACAATGGAAGAGAATATCTGAGGACCAAACAGGCTTTTTGTTGTGCACAGGATGCAGCTGGATTATATTTATTATTGATTACAGCCAATGCGCATGGGGAAAGCAGGCCCCAGATCAGTTTGCAGGTCATCATTTGTCCATTAGATGCTTGAACCCAGAAACAGTACTTCCGTTTTATGCACCTTTATAGACATATTAATGCCCTTTTTATGTACTAGGATTTCCATCCTATGGTGCCTGAATGAATAAAGTTTACAACTCACAAACATTTTTCCCAACATGACATTTTTATTTCAAGTGAACTCACGCTATAATATATTAGAAAAACAGATTTTACAGATTATAAATGTGTTCAGTAAACCTGAGAGTTAAAGGTGTCTGGTTTGTTAGTTCCTGTGTAAAACATGAGATTATTTTGTTGCAAACTACCCCAAGAAGACAGACTTCTCCAAGCCATCCTCCACTTTGGTGTACTCCAGGTGAGATTTAAAGTACTGGCTTTCATATTGTGAGCTGCTGCGGACATATTCCAGGTACTCAGGAGCTCCTGGGCAGATGACATTGTCAGCCAGCAGGATGCTTCCTTTTCTGAGGAGGCCACACTCCTGATGAAAAAGGAAAAATAGTTTGTCAGTGGCAGAAAAAAATAAGACAACATTAAAAGATAATGAGCATTATAAACTTGCCTCAATCAGTTTTGTGTCAGGAAGGTAACGATCCTTCCAGTGGTCCAGGAAAACAAAATCAAATGTATTCAACCCAAACTGCTCCTTCATTTTTGGGATCCAGTCACCAGATGCTCCTACAACTAAGTGGACCTAGAAAGAGGAAACAGGTTGATTCTGACCTTTAAACTCTAGGTAAGATATGTTCTTTATTCTGTGTGAAGACATCTGACCTCACCTTTTCTTCTAGCCCTGCCCAAGCAATGACTTGACGGGCAATTGCAGCAAAGTCTGGATTAAATTCAAGGGTGATGAGCTTGGCATGAGGGGAAAGCAGGCTTGCAATCCGCACTGTAGAGTATCCACAGTAGGTTCCCAGTTCCAGCACAGTGGCCGGGTTTACCTCAGACACCACTGAGTCAAGAATACAGCCTGTGGTGAAATAAATACATTAAGGAAAAGTAGAAACCAAAAGTTCAAGAGAGGATATATTAAAACAGATGACAGCATATTGTCACATGAAGACAAATAAATACCTTTCTCATCCCCCACGTTCATGGCCCACTCCTTCTGTCTGCAGAACTGATCGATGGCTCTGACCACGCTACGAGGGTCCCCTCTAGTGGCATTCTTTTGTACTGCACCCAGGAGCCGCTGAAGAGAGAGAGAAATAGTACCACTTTACTACCATGTAACCAAACATTAATAATTAATCTATAATCCCTTTCTACTTGATTCATAAGCAGACATCATAAAATAAGTGCTCAGTTGTAAACCTTTATTCAGGGTAAATATTTCATTTGTTGGTGTTCCTTTAATTGAGTTTATTCCATCTTGTGTGAGAATGATTGCATGTGAACACACTCAAAACTGTAAAACTGTGTCTCTTTAAAAATCCAATCAAAAAAAACATACAGCTCAGCTAAACCTCTTTCTTTCAGATGGTAATTTGTTTCATTTGAACGTGGCAAAAAGAAGATCTTGATCAGGGTCTATAGCAGCCGTAGCTTAACACCTTTGTTGTGTTAAGTGTATAACAGAGGAGGGATAAAAGTAGAAAGAAGGGAGAAGAAAGAGGGTCTAGAGCTAAACATCATTGAGAAGACATTCTGTATAATGTAGTCAGGGTGGACCTGAATGATCCTCTCCTTATATAGGCCCCATATGTCAAATTTCTCATCGCTCTGATGCACAAGTTTGAAAGGCATCCTTTAAAGATTAGATTTCCATAAACCTTTAGTTCTGGGTTAGTTCAAGGTAGACTAGATAACATATGCTGCATCTCCTTTGCTATATAAAGGGATTTGTAAGCGTGGCCTAGTTGTTTTGGCTAAAAAATTTGGCAAAAATCCAAACTGCAATCCAAGTGTTTATTTTCAGAGAGTAGAAAACACATGTGTACCATTATGCAGGCCTGGGGGATGAGGAAATAAGAATAATTCTTGTGGGGGAGTAGCAAAATGTGAAATGGAAGTGTTAACCAAAGTTAGGGACAGAGCTCTACACAGTGCCACTTGGGCCCTTGCTGCTCAGAATGCTCTTCGTACAATAGCACTACTCCTCAACATCTGATTTAACTTCGACTTCAACCTCCTGTTGTATAGCAGCTGGCTCCTACCAAGAGTGAAGGATTCATGACTTGTAACGATTTAACTCACCTCAGACTCCTACCTGCTCTGCAAATGATCTTAACTTGTGCAATAGAGTAAAAAAAATGACATAACTCAAATACATTTACGTAAAGTTACTCCTCAAATTTCACCTACAAGAGCATTTCTTATTTCAACTGTCCAAACACCCCTCCATCTCATTAATACATGGTGTTTTCACTTGGCACATCTTCTCTTAAGCCAATGGCATGGTTTACTTCTGTTTTGCACTTTCTGGTTTTGGAGGTGGAATTCAAATGTTTCATATAACAAAATTATCAAACTGCTTCATTTTGGGATCTGGCATTTGTAGCCGTTCTACATGAAGAAATATTTGAGTTTTGTCAAGGGGCTTTCACACGCAGTGGTGATACGCTATGTCAACTTTCACACAGGCCTCTCAGCCTGCATGATAAATAAGCATGGCTGTGTAACCTCACAGCATGCATGTGTGCACTTTGCTCTACAGGGCATGGGATTTCCCTGTAACAGGATAGGTCTGTCTTTTCGAAGTGGGGTTTTGAGGTACTTGTTGATAGTAAGTGTATTACCTGCAGGAGATGCCGGTCAGCTCTGCCCCTTTGTTGAAAAAACAGCTGAAGAACCAGCATGGAAGCTAGGCCATCACCTGCTATAGACGCCAATTTTAACAAACACTGACCCAGACAATAGGTGTAGGTGTAGGTGTGCACTCCATTAAGAAAAATGTCAGTGTGTCAGTTTGCCATCAGAAAGCCCATTTGTTTTTGCACTATTCACATTTGTGTTTCTCTACACGCAGTGCACTGATCAGCTGATCTAACCTATAGCAGGTCAACTTGATTTTTGCCCTGTACACATATTGAGAATGGATTGAATTGTGATCATTTTGTATCTCAGATACTAACATATTGGCATCTTAGATTAAATCAGGCAGACACAATAATGGCTGTAGAGTTTATTTCTGCGCAAACTGCCATTCGGCTTGTCTGGTTTTCTTGTTTAACTTCTGAAAATTGAAGAAAGTGGGTAAAACAGCAGTGTTCAGTATGGCAGGGAACTCTGGTTCCTGAGTGATGCACACTGCAGCCAAATGTGATCAGCTGGCATCCCCTGAATCAGAAAGATCCTTAAATACTGTGCCTGAAGAAAGCCCCCGTGGCTTCGCCCTTATTTCCGACAAGTTTTTTTCGCGTTGTTATTCAAGAGCACCAGGAGTTTACCACATTACATCGCTGAGCACACGGTAACTTTGTTTCTGTGTTCTGTATTCTTAAATACTGTTGTGAGTAAGTCACACAGATGCCATCAGTAGCTTTTTTTTGTGTGTGAATGGGTTCACAGTTTACAGACATACCACTGGGTACCTGGGGATTTCTCCTGCTGTCCAGTTACAACTAAAATGTGTGCCCTCTTACCTCCAGTTCGTTGAATCTCATTTCCTCTGTAAACTCTGGATCATAAAGAGTGTCCTCTTGTTCCCACAATAAACACCATGTCATTGTCGTTATCAAACTCACTCACTCATTTTTCAGATTGTATTTATGTCTCTTTAAAAGCCTGCAGATCTGAACAGCAGATTAGCATCCTGTAGATGAAGGAACTTATTTGTCACGTCTGAGAATAGTGCAAAAAACAAATGGGCTTTTTGACTGCAAAGTAGAGCACTGAAAATTATTTAAATTCAACTTCAACTTCCACTGGAATAAGTGTTTTGGTTTCTTAAAATTGGCCAAATTACGTGATAGACCTGACCCATAGACTGTATAAAATATGGACGTAGTATCCGTGACGTCACCCATCTGAGCAACACCTGAGCGCTGTTTTGAGGCCAATCGATGGCGGCAGCCATATTGAAATGCGTAACTCAACCAGGCATTGTGTGACGTAAAAAGGAGGGGTTTGAGCCTCCTAGCCAACAGCTATGCGTTCCCCACCGGGAGTCGTCAGTCATGCCCTTATTTGGGCAAAACTCGTAATCTTAATATCTTCTGAACCGTCACGTTAGAACAAAATTCTAATTTTCTAATTCATTGTCTTTTTTATAACATAAAAAAAGATGGAACCAGGCTGGACTCACTGAAGGCTGTGGTGGAGAGATGCACACATAAGAAGCTAGAGGCCATTCTAAATTACATAGATCATCCACTTCACAACTTCTTTGTGGACCAGAGAAACAGAAGCAGTGGACGGCTCATCTCCCTGGGCAGCAGGACTGAGAAAATCATTCATCCCTGCAGCCATTAGGCTTCATAACTCTCTAGCCAATGGGAGATGAGCTGACAGACACCCAAATTACTTGTTTTAGGTGATTTTCATAATTTTATCTGCCAGACACCTGAATTTCCCCCTTCAGGGATTAATAACTTCATTACTTTTCATTGAGTTATTTTTAAACTGATTTTAGGGAGACAGTGTTATTAAAGCTCCTGTGAAAAATCCAAAGCTGGTCATAACACAGACTGAAATTAAAAGTGATGCCTCTTTATGATCAACAATAGCAAACAAGACCATGAGCAAGAGGACTAACTATTTCTATGCAGTTGTTCTGAATGTCTTAAAACACTGTTGCGGGGCAGGTGTCAGTCAAGCAGCAGGAACAGCCTTTTATCAAATTTCATTTTGGAAATACCCCCCTCCCCCCAATATTGCAGTTCTGAATTTGGCAAAGCTGCTCTAGTAAGAGGTGAACACTTATTATAGAATGCAAACCTGAGGACGTGTAGACTGGGTCAGAGTGTCCAACATCCACTCCACAATGACATCATGCCATATGAGTGCCAGCCCTCCATGATACTGCACAGCAGCAGGGATGATCCATCTGTACAGAGCATACAGAAGAGCTGCTCCACCAGTACAACTGTAAAGAAGAGTCAGCCACATCCTGCAGCCAAGGCAGAGAGCAAACATCAGTCAGTATGGTTAATTGTGGTGTTATGGGTAGAAGCTGTGAGGAACAAACTGCAGGCACAGCACATTAACAACGCAGCCACCTTCATCTGATAAAAGAAAGCCCTCATATCTCCTTTTATTTGAAGGGAGAGGTGTCCCTTTGTGTGAGGCTAATGATATGGGTGTTTACTATGCTGAGTACAATACTGTGTCTGCTCCTGTTTTCATTATCAGCTGCAGCTGACAGGTTCAATCTGCACACCCACACACCTCAGTGTGATCATATCATTTAATATTAGATTCACAAGGCACTGGTAAACGTATAAAACAGTGCTGTGTGAGCAGTCTTTTCTGCTCTCTGGAACAGTTAGTTTATTTAGTTATCTCCAGCAGTGATGAATAAGAAAGAAAAGAGCAGAAAGGAAAAGAGAAACACAGCCAGAATCCTAAACAAGAGCCCCTTCTGCAGGGAATCAGCAAAGACTACGGCTGGAAACGGCATTACCTTGCACTAATAATGGAACCGTGAAAGACCAGTGGTGGTTGAGGTAATTCCTTTTGATCAGGAGTTTGAGTTGCATGGCAACTGGCTGGGGGTTAAGAGCTGTGTCACAAAAGGCAGAGCCAGGGACTTCAACCTTTACTTTGCTTTCATCCTAACGTTCTCACAACCAAGGGATTCAGAAATGCAGAATAGTCATTTCACGACTTGAGAAACACACACTTGCATATTTAATCATGGTGTTATGAGACAAATCCACATGTAACATGCTGTGCATGCTTTCAAAGAGAATTAAATCCCTATGCAAATCATGTCACAGAAAGTTTTCATGTAAAAGAACAAAAAGAATGACAAGATTGTTCTATTCTGCATTTCCCAGTGTTACAGTATACAATTGCACATGCTGTACAGTACTGAAATTAAAACCAGACTAATCCATGATCTCCCCTGAGCAACACAAGAACAAACACTTGTTAAGCTCTAAAAAAAACACAGCATGAAAGGATTTCTCATTAAAATCTTTAGGAAAATAAGACTTACACGTCTGGGCAGGCTGTGCTCCCTGTCCACTTCTCACCTCCTCTCGCTTCCAGAGGAAGATCTGTGAGTTCTCTTACAGCCGGACATATGTCTGCATCTATAAGAGACTAACTCCTCCCCTTCCATCCCCCCACGGAGCTCCGCTGAAACTGAGCATGCAAGGAATGCACAAGGGACCCAATCTCTACCGTCTGCAGAACATATGCAAACACAGATACATGTAGATGCTGGTGTATTGAGAAAAAAACATCCAGCTACTGGAGGGTGTTCAATGATTTCTTCTTTAAACTGTGAGTGGTGTTGTAACCTATGTTTGAGTAATTACTTCATACCTATTTGGTAACATTTTCACCTTTTCCCCCAAGGTAATTCAAATTAGGTTTCCATCAAGGATTGCAGTTTGTTCTTTTGTTTTTTCCTTAATGACGTTTTCTTTGGTAAATTATCAGAGCAATCCTTTGAGTTGAAAGTTTCAAGACTGTGCTGTGCATATAATCCATCTTATAACTCCCACTAGTTTATCATTAAACTTTCGGTGCAGACACACATTTCTTCAGATCAAATATTGGTATAATTTTCTTTAAAATGACAACAAACCATTTTTTTGTTAGTTTTTTATAATTTAAGAACTCAGTTTTCCAGTATGACATCTTCTTGTGACATTGCTGAACTAGATGTGACAGCTATTAAAATACTAAAAAAAGGCAAATAATGGGCTCATAATGCCAGCTGCGGACAATTTCTACATGTCCCATGGCTATCTGAGTCCCATGACACTTTCAGTGTGTCTGAGCTTGCTCCAGGAAAGAGAGCTAGTCCACTGGGTTCTGAACAAGACAGAACCAGAACATCAGGAGGTGATCCAGGGGTGTTTGAGACACTGGGCAGCTGTGGCTCTCTCCTCTGGCAGCAGCTCCAGCATGGTCAGGAGGAAGGAGCTGAACTGAAGGGCTTCCTCACGCGGCCACTCGTACTTATCCAGCAGAATCTCAAATAGGCTCCATGGCTTCAGCTTTGAAATGTGTCGCAGATTTCCTGACCAGAGTAAGAAGAATGCTCATAGTGATCTCAAACTTCTCAGAACTAATCACAAAAACTTTCCTCATCATGACAAATGGAGTATGACTATGAGAGGAAACATGTCTGAGTACAGATATCAAGTACAGGTTATCTGACAACATGATGAGCATTTTCACTTTTTTAAAGTCTTATGTTTGTAGTGCTTTGTGCCTAATATTTATGCTTTAAAAAATATGTTTTACCTTTACGGTTGAAGTATTTTTTGGAATTCCTCCCAGAGAGGGCAAAGTGAGATGGGAGGGGTCCCAGCAGTTCAATGATGTGGGCAATGTGATCTGAGAGAAAAAGAGTTTCCTGTTTTGTAAGCAGATTTAGTTTAAGCAAGGACATAACAAGATGTTGTAGTCAACACAAACCTTCCTCTCGGGTGAATGTTGGTCCCGCTTCGGGGTCAAACAGATAGTCCCCTGTGGCGAGCTCAAAAGCCTCAAGGGACAAAAAATGAGATGATTGTAAAAAATTATGAGAAATTAACAAAAAGAGACAAGAATAATTCTCTTGAGCCTCTGCTCACCATACAGGCAGTGCTCCAGATGTCAGCTGGCGTGCTGTAATCAGCACCAATCAGAACCTCCACAGAGCGGTACTGACACGTCTGGATGTCCTCAGTGAAGTGTTTGTGCTGGAGACCAGAGAGAAACAAGACTCTATTATTGCATAATTGAATAACCTATATTTATTACTATAAACAACACTGCACATGAATCGTCAAATTAAAACATACTTAACTGTGTATATGAGAAAAAAATCTTTGTAATCATATACTTCTTACTATCTTAACTAACATGATATAATTACATGCAGGAGACCACATAAATGAGCATTACTATAACAATTATTATTGTATGAGAGAGAGAGAGAGAGAGAGAGAGAGAGAGAGAGAGAGAGAGAGAGAGAGAGAGAGAGAGAGAGAGAGAGAGAGAGAGAGAGAGAGAGAGAGAGAGAGAGAGAGAGTAGATCAAACATAACTGGCCAAATATAAAATTCTAATGTTTGAAGAGATTGCTGTATGTTTTTGTTGGTTGTTGATTGTTACTGTTCTGGTTTTTGTTTTGTTTTTAACTCTGTACAGTACTTTGAATTTATCTTTGTATGAATGGTGTTTTATAAATAAACTTGCCTTACCAGTTGCAAAATGATATAAGGGTCTTTGATGAAATCAAAACAACAGAAGTTGGTTTAAAGAAAAATTAAAATCACAAGATGTTAAAGGCCATGCGAAGGAAGATAGATAGAAGACAGATAAGTGGAGGAAGATGGATGGATGGATGGATGGATGGATGGATGGATGGATGGATGGATGGATGGATGGATGGATGGATGGATGGATGGATGGATGATGGGTGGGTGGAAGACGTTAAAGGATCTAAACAACGTGAGCCCCACTGATTAAGTATTGAATGCTGCTGATGAGCAGTTGTTACCATGTTCACTGCATAAGTTCAGCGTGTAGGCATGTAAAAGCATGAATATGGCTGTTCACCAGTAATTCAGGTTCTGCTCGAGTGGTCTGCCTCTTTGAAAGACATTTCAGCAACAAGAGCCAGCCATGATACCATTTTGGCATTAACTAAATTAGCCCTTTGTAGCAATGTGACCTGTGACTAATATGTATTTTACTGAAATTATTAACAGTAATTATGATGAACTGTATCATTCCCAGAATGAAACACTATTTTACATGATGTTTGGTAATAAAACAAAAATGTTAATACTATACCACTTAACACCAGTCCTCTGAACATCGTCATCTACCCTCCTCCTGCATCTCTTTAGTTGCACAGGACATAATTTGACGCAGCAGTCAGCAGTCAGCAGTCAGTGCAGATCGTCTCTTTATTCCGTCATGTATTGAATTAGGGGGGAAAAATGGAAACCAGCTCTCTAACTGGAGCCGACTCTTATCGTTCACGAACAGCAGCTGACTCAGCCAAGTCGTTCACGACAAACACATCCCTTTCTTTAAACTATATGGCGAATGTCTGATGTGGAATCTTGATTAATATCCTCTATTATAATCATGCATTTTCTTTAAATATAATCATGTTTTTCTTATTATGCTCATGTATTCTTCTTTTAACAATTATATTCATATGTTTTCCATTTTATATGTTTTATTGAAGAAACCAGCAAATAGTAAGGCATAAGGCCAGAGATCTGTGCAGATCTCTGAATAAAGGTGAGACTGAGGTCAGAGCCCCAGTTTCTGCAAGATTCAATGTAGGTTCAGCTTAGAGGTGGAAAAGTTCATCTATTTATATGTTGTATTGCAAAGATCAAAGAACCAATCCTAGCTTTATATTACATTTAAAAGCTAAGCGAAGGGGATTTTTGGTAACTATGCTAAATGTGTTGGTAGATAAAAGAGCCGATGTACGCTTTTAAGAATTGTTGATATGTGCTTTTGATAACCGAATGTCATAAGATGAATGGGAATATGTGCAGACGTGCGCTTTTTGAAAATCACTAGACTAAGGTAAATGTCCCTGTTGCTTCCTGAGTATTGTATTTACCCGACATGACCTTTGCTCACCCTTGATTGCAACTCACCCACACCTGTTACCCCCCCTCCTTTCTCCCCCTCCCTTTCTTCTTCCTTACATATGAACAACTGTATTAAGGTCACACGTACACATGTTTCCCCCCTCCCTTTTTCCTCCCTTATGTTTGAAGAACTATAAAGTATTGAGCATCTCTGTCATTCAGCGGAGAACTTCAGATGCTCTTGAGTATGCTGTAACTTCTCTCTCATGCTGCATGAATAAACTTTGTGTGTAAACTTTGATACTGAGTTCGAAGCCTCATTTCTGGTCACTGCTCCGCTGGACGATCGCCTCACGGCTGGGTCACCCTACCACACTGACCTGCTTTATGTATGACTGTCATGGGATAACTTTAGCTTTTATTTGGACTTAGTCGAATGAATGTGATGATCAGTTGAATTAGATGAATGTCAGTAGCCTTTTTGGTATATGGCCCTACAAAAAATGTTTGAAGTAACTCTGTCAGTGTGTTTGATGGAAAGTCAGGAGATCATTAGATTGTTTACATTTCAACCTAAATGCTAAAATGGAAAATAGGCTGTGTTTATATAACACTTTCTTTAGTATTCTGACCACATTACAGGTCACATTCACCCATTCACGAAACACTCACACTGATGGCAGAGGCTGCTATGTAGAGAGTCTATCAGTATCAACTAATCTTAATCACACACTGATGGTTCAGTCACTAGGGGCAGTTCAGGGTTAAGCCTAAACCTAAGGCAGGAATGAATGCTTGAACCAAATTCCATGGAGATCAGTTAAACGGTTGTAGACATTTCACAGACAAATGCAATGCACATCTCTCAGTGCTAAGGGAAAGATCTGAATGTTGTAAAAAAAAATATCAATCCATCCAGAAGCTGTCAAATTTCTGTTGAACCAAGTGGATGGATTATTTAATACCTTGAGCATAGTAAGGACATGTTTTTAAAATGAACTGTTGGAAAAACATCTTCATGGTCTTTTCCACTAAGGAAATCAAATGCAGAGCACCAGCACCACCACTAGGTAGCAGTGGCATGAATAAACCAGCCTGAACAGCCTTGTCTCACTGAAAATATCTGGCAGCTGCGTTTTCATTATCAAGCATAGTAAATATGAGCACTTTGGAAATAAAAGCGTCTGATAATTATCACTTTACTCACCACCCAGCAGGCATTGCCCAGGTCAGCAATCTTGATGAGAATTTGATCAGCATTTTGGGGCTTTAGCAGGTCCAAGAGCACATCTGAGTCCCTGACCACTAAAGTACAAAAAAGAAAGTGAGCTCTGACAAATAATACTGAATATTTCTTTATCCTGACAGTGCAGTCAAATACTTTGTAAACATCAGCTCATTTAGACATGCAAACTTAGGAACAGATATTTGCAAGAGTATAATCACAGATATCATAAGACTGACCACGGGAGGAGGATGGTGAAGGTAATAGCCTTCTGTCAGTCTGGTGTAATAGCACAGATCTAGAACTAGTGACTGGATCATCTGTGTTGAGGTTTGGCCACGAGCACATGGAAGCTCTGTGGTTTTTTGGTGCATGGTCCGGTCCATCCTCAAAGAGCATACTGTGCCTTCTAAACATAAGGTTAGAGAGGCCTGTGAGCTTTGAGTGACGCTTGGAGCTTTGGGCGCTGGATGGAGCAGCATCTTCAGAGAATGATACACATAGTTTGTCTTTTTGATGGTTCTCAGGTACACTCTTCTGTCCACGTCGACTCTTCTCTTTCCTTGTTAGTCGCTTCATCGGGCTGCTGGACATTCTACTAGACTGCAGAAATGCAGCAAGTCGTGGGAAACAATGAGAAGTCAGTGGTGAGTAAAACTATCATCTAAAAAATGTTTAATAAACTGTCATAGTTTTAGAAACAAATCAGAAAAACTTAAGCCGCCTTATCTGACTAATTGTTGCCTCAAACTCAGTTCTGGTACATTAAAGAAGTTTGACCTACTTTCCAACCTTTTATCTAGTTGTTTTTTTTGTGAACGTGTTTAATACAGTGTTACAGACTGAAAAGTCATGCAGTCCCTCAGCAATATTGTTTATATCTATATTCTTTAGTTAATAAAAGCCATAACAAGTGTTTTCACCCATATGTTACTGTCTGAATACGAAATTGTGACACAGCTACAACACAGTTTGCAAAAAGGACATCAAAATCTGCAGTTGTGTCCTCTTATAGACGACTAACACAATAAAAATCCCTACAGAAGCAGCAGCATGATTGAAAAATGAAAGAGCTGCAACAAGTGAGCACGTCACATGTTGAAATCTAATTATCAAGTATTTCAGTGTTTCCATCCCTTGCATCTAGAAGTGATAGAATCACAAGATACAAGCACTGCCATGAACAATTCTCGTATAATCAAAGCTCTCATAATGAGACACAAACACAGAAAATTACTTTGAGGCTTGCCCTTTTTTAAATTGGGCATAATATGTTAAAATAGTTGTATTGTTTACATAATGTTGAAACTAGATAGACATGTGTATAAAGGAATAACACATGTCCAATCACCCCTTCATAAACATCACAGATGTTTTTATCAAACACAGTCGTCATAACTCTATTTGCTGTGGGCTCATACAGGACTGTACTCTGACAATGTCCTTAGTTAAATGTCTGATACTCTGCCTTAAAACATTTTGTGTGATATCCTAATTTAGCTGTAGTTATTGTTAGGATGTTATTCAAAGGCTCAGGTGGAAAAACAAATTAAGGCATCCATCTTACCCATTCGCCAAGACTGTGGAAAACCCCAGTCAGCTTCCCCAATAAGTTGGACAAATTCTTAAGAAGCCATAAAAATGCATGAGTCAAAATCCAATCTTAAGAAAAGTCAATACATCAAAGTAAAATGATGAAGAATAAATGTGTTGTTTGTGCACCTGTTTTTCTCTGGAGCTTCTGTTCACTGACAGGAAGTGAAAACATCATCAGGGAAAGATTCACAAAATTTGAAAAATTGATTAAAAAAGCATCAGCAGTGAACATTTAGGTTTCATTTCATCTGATACAACCACTGCAGAAGCAGCATCACTAACCTGGGGAGCTAGTGAAAGCAGAGGACACTGGCAGCTGCCACAGCTTGGTGTTAGCCGCCAGTTTCTGAATGTAAGCCTCTCCCACTCTCAGGAGGATGTTTTCTGGCTTGATGTCCGTGTGGATAATCTTGCATTTAGAATGCAAGTAATCTAAACCCTGCAGAACCTGTGATAAGAAATGTGAATACAGTCAGTTACAGTGCAACCCAAATCAATTAGGAGCAAAACTATTATTAGTTCAAAAGAAAAGCACATTTAATGTGGAGAGACAAGAAGGATGATTTAAGATGATATTAAGAGTTGCACAGCACCTGTCTGAGGATGCTTTTTACACAGGGTAAGGGGAGGCCAGTGTAGTTTGATTTAACGATCCACCTCAGCAGCTGGTGTCCAAGCACCTCCAATACCATGCAGACATCTGGTGAGCAATTAAGGATCTGGTTTCACATTGTAAATCCTAAACTGTTAGGGTGTTTTTAAACACTTTGACACAAGGTTTCATTCTATCACTGTAGTTTGATGTTATTTTATATTTTGATGGTGTATGATTCAAAGTGTATTGTCACACCAATTGGAACAAGAGTTTAAGAATAGAAATAATAGAAACGTAAAACTTACACCTCAAGTTAGAGGGCAAAACATTATGTTTTGTTAAGGATACGCTCCCCATTTACTCCAGCGATCCTAAAGTCATCAATGAGACGCACAACTCTCTCACGCTTTGGATCTTTGGGATCACTGTCCCTAACCTGTTGGTCATAAAGTGTAAATATTAGAGTATGAAAAGTATGAGACGGTCACAGCTCAATCCAATGGCTTCCATAGATCTATGGAAGTGTAATAAAATGGTCACTATTTGAATTTAATTCAAATAACTACAGCCTCCATGCTAAGTGTGGGCACAGTGCAAAATGTTCCAATTTTCCCAAATGTTCTCTTATAAAACTGTTAAATTATGTTCTTTCCATCAAACACTCTTATAAAAGATTTTCATAAAATATCAGAGATATCATCTTTAGCCACTAACTTATCCTTAAATCTTTCTGCTCTACAACCCCCACAGTGTAAACAGTGATGTCTCTGTGTTAAGTGTCACAAGCATCAACAACACTCCAGTCAGTAACACTATTTGTGTATCGTAAAAGACATAAAACTATTGAGTACACATATTAAATGAAAACAATATGGTCGCACTGACACAGTTTAGAAGTTTGATCTCATCCAATGCCGTCTCTGTGAATGTTTGAGCACTCTTCACCACCTTCAGAGCCACAAAACGCCTCTTCCTGCATGCAGACAATTATGTTAGTTATCTACTTTTATGTTTATCATATAATCACTACATGATGTTATTATGTTATAAGATCAGTCAATGGGTAAAATCTTTACTTACTCCATATCCCAGCAAAGCCATACAGTAGAGAAGTGACCCCATCCCAACTTTTTAACCACTTGGTAACGGTCAACAAAAATATCCCCGATTTCAACCCGGTAGTAACCTCCTGTAAAACAATACACAGCCTGAATCAAAGAAAAGATCTCAGTGAGGTGTGGAGTTTGGTGTTGGGGTGCCAAATACCTATGTCATAGTCTGCAGGGTTCTCCTGTTGCTCATCGTAAGATCCTACAGGCTCAAGTGACTGAGGATGTGCAGATGGAGTGCTGTGGGCAGGTTTACTACGCAGGGGGGGGCGTTCAGGACTCCCCTCTGGGTTGGGGGATTGTTCAGGGCTGGGTTGGGCTGGTTTAATGGAAGAGCTGTCTGAAACAAGGGCTGTTATGGCAGCAGCATATGACGATGACATGTTTTCCTGGTGGCTGAAGAGTACAAACAGGCTGAAGATGGGCTCAGATCACAGCATCACTCAGGAGAGGGCTACAACATAAAAAGTATTATTTCAACACTTCAGTAACTCACATCTTTTATACAAATATCACTACTGTTGTCTCTCACAAGGTTGTGCTTACAGACACTGGTTGCAGGAGTCTGTTTGCAATGACATTTCAAAAGAGCCAGTGAATGTGTATGTTTATTTTTAGCTAGATGAATGGCATGTCAACGTAAATAGCTCCTGACACTAGCCCAGCTGCAACTGAACTCTCCTTGATTTTGCATGGACCTCCACAGTATGAGCAATGCAGATGTAAACATGAAAGGCTGACACTTCCAATAAGTCATGTTCTTTTGAGAAACATCAAGCAGAAGTATTTTGTTACAAAAAAATATGTGGCTGGAATTTACAGTCTCAGGTTAAACATTTAACACGTTGATTGTTTTTTCACATTGTCTCATACTGCATTTTTTTCATTGTATTGATAAAAAAACATAAACTCATTGGCTGAAAAAAGCTAGGGAAACCTAGAGAAATGTAAAACTAAAATCTTCAATGTTTATTTATTTAAAACAACTGCAATATCTTTTTATGATAATTAATGTAAGGCAGCTTGATGTTGCTTTGCCAACTAACAAAGCAAGTCCTCGATTCAGGTTTTCTCAACTTATTTTTCTAATTACCTCAAGATAATTTATCCTGTTATCAAGAGAAAACAAAATTATCCAGTTATGACAAGATAAATAAGTCAAAATCTTGAGGTAAAAAGTCTTTTTTTTCTCAAGATAATGAGAAAGTTATGTTGAGATCTTGAGAAAACAACTGATTTTAACTCATTATCTCCAGAAAACTGTGAAAACACAATTTATCTAAACATGTCCTTTTAGGGCTTCTGTACTAAAATACATTTGATTTGATCCGTTTTCTCCAGATCTCGACTTATTTTTCTCAATATCTCGAGCAAACTAGGCTTGTTATCTTGAGATAACGAGAAAAATGAGTTGTGATCATTAGAAAACAAGTTTGAATGGTTATCTTGAGAAAACAGAGAAAATAATGTATTTAATTATGTCCTTTTAGGACTTCTGTATAAAATGTTAGGCAGCATTTTGACAGAGTATTTCACACTGCGTTTACCAGCCATTACTGCTGTGGCTTCTTCTGCTTTCTGACCCACAGCTGCCATTGACTGTGTACAGCAGACACTATCACACAGATTTATTCTGAAAGTTTAGCAGGACGTGAAGTTCTACCAGGCGCGTGACTTTTAGTGAGAACATGTGGCTGAATTTGACGAAGAGAATTGGTTCACGTGCCCTTTTAGTTTGGTCTCACATAATAAATAGCCTGACCAGCAGTAGCAGAGAAACCTACTTACCCTTCAGAGTGATATATCCAGCTTTTATATTTTTTACGTAGGAAATAAAAGGTCCCCTTCACCCAGGCGCCGTGTTCCTCACTCCGGCCTGTGTGACTGAAAAACACTCAAGTCCAAGAATAGCAAGCTGTTGCTGCTTCTGCTGTACTGGCATTTATCGCTATGTGGCTACCGCCTCTATTTCTAGGGGTGTTAAGGATGTCAGTGTCTTATCTGTTAAGTTAGACATTATTTTTTCTATGACTGCCATATAACCCCATGATAGTTCATTATAGGATAATCAAATTAAACATCCACGATGATTGCCAGTAATAAATACCCGTATCAACAGGTAGCAGTATGCAATATGGAAGCCCTAAAAGGACATGATTAAATACATTTTACAAGTTAATTTTCTCGTTATCTTGAGAAAACAAAGCATGTTATGTAGAGATCTCTACTCATTTTTCTCTATAATGGGAACATTAATCTCATTTTATACAGAGACTAGGCTCGCCTTTTGTTGATTTGATCTTCAACCTGAAAAATAAATATCTCGGAACCAAATGTATTTTTACTTTTTACTGAGGCAAAATTTTCTAAACAATGTTTGAGAAAAAAACAAGCTTACAAGCAACCTATTACCTGAAGTCACTCTTTTCCAAATCTACGGTAGCCCTAAAAGGACATGATTAAATACATTTATTTTCTGTTTTCTCGAGATAAAAAATGTATTTCACTTCTTTTCTTGAGATCTCGACTCGTTTTTCTTGTTATTTCAAGATAACAAGCTTTGTTTTCTCGAGATAACAAGAAGATTAACTCAATATCTAGAGAAAACTGAGAAAATAAATGATTTTTACCGTCCTTTTGGGGCTTCAGTACATATGTATAGAATTGCTCCTTTTATTTTTAGTACAGAACCTTAACCCATAAGAACCCACACCCATTTCCCCTTTCAGGAAAATTATGTGTGTTACAGAACAGACCAAATGGACCACAAATAACACATTTCTAAACTTTTTTTTTCAATAGCACCCCCTTGTGTCAAAAATCTGAAAAGTGACAAATTTGTCACATTGGGTGTTTACTGTGATTTTTTTTCTTCATTTGAAAATGAATGAGATACAAACTTTTGTTGCTTTATAACCAACATTTGCATTTATTTGCATTTAAACAGAAACAATACCTTTTCAAAAGGTTTAATAACAATTTTGGCGTTCTCAATCCAGATTTTTAGGGCATTAGAGAGCAACTGAACAATAAATAACAGATTTACGCAGAAAACCTGCTAAAACATGTTTTTGAGAACAGTAAATAAAAGGACTGCTGAAAAATAACGCTTCTATTGCATTATCAGCACCATTTCTGAACAGTTTTTTCACAGTAACTTCCTTTTAGCAGATTAGCTTAGGCCAAATGGTATGACTTGAAGCAATTTCGCTCCTCTGTGAAGCAAAGACGCACGTCGCATTTCTCACAGAAGGTGGTGGTTGCATTGACCTTGCAGAGTTTGCAACGACCTCGTTTCTCACATTTCCCAGGCCAGTGTGCAATGTGGTCAGTTCGAACATCATCTGGAACTCCTGTACGGACTCTCTTGCGTGGTAGTGGTGGTGGAGATGGGCTGTCAAATGCTGGGCGCCCCCTCTGTGAATGCAAGAGAATCAGGCTCGTGGCAATCTCTGCTTGGAAGTTCCTTTGTTTCAGGGGCTTTCTGACATCAAGGAGTTTGCAGTCACGGCGGTAAAGGAACCATGCATTGACCAGGCCTAACATAATGGTTTGCCAGAACAGGTAGAGGTACCACCTCCGTGATCTCATGTGGTACTTGGTTCTTGCGACGCATGCATCAATGAGGTCTATGCCCCCCATGAATGTGTTGTACTCCTGCACAATGTGTGGCCTGCTGACCTCCACAAATGCCTTGTCTGATTTGCAGATAGAGGCCAATTAGTATTTCCAGTTCTTTCACAGTAGTGTTAGCATTGCTGTGCCTTTCTGATTTTTGTACACTGTACAAGTTTGTTTGTTCCTTCAGTAACTGGAGCATTTCTGCTGTGATGAACTTTCTGAAATACTCCAGAGGAGTATGGAGAGTGTCAGGTAGACTGGCATCTTCTCCTTTGAATGGGCAATCAGGTGTTTCAAAAGATTTCTGCCTCCAGGAAAATGTCTTCTTCTCTTCCTTTTCTTTTCTTTGGACAGTTGTTGCTTGCTGCCTCGGGTTCACGCTTGGTTGCTGTTCATCCAAATCACTTGATTCGCCACTGTCTGAATCACTAGAGCAACTTGACTCTTCAGTCTCAATCTCTTTTTTGTTGGGGGTATAATCAGGGTCATCAGGATCTTCATCTGAGCTATCTTCACATCCCTCAAAATCACTGTCATCTCCAGTGATGATTTTCAGAGCATCCTGAAGACTGTATTGCTTCTTTTTATCCATACTACAATCAAATTTCAATGAAATTGAATTAAAATAGGAAAAACATCTTACTTGTGTGTGTAACTAATCAAAGTTCTCTATAAATGCTGACTTACATTTTTTGGGAAAGGCTTAAAAACTTTTGCATGAAAAGTTTCTCAACATATTTTTATGAACTAATTTAATGAATTTAAAAAGAGATTTTTTGTTCATATTTGTATGAATATTCTTTGGCTTCAACTGTAATGAATACATTGGTTAACAATTATTTAATTTGCTCAAGTAATTTAGCAATATTCTACCATTTTCTTTGATTGTGACAAATATGTCACATGGGATTTTCCATGATAATTTTAGGAATAAAAGCCTGATGTGACATATTTGTCACAGCGATTTTATCTCTTCTTGTTTCATGTAAAGCTTTCCAAAAAATGTATTTAAAACTGGTCTAATGTATGACAGAACATGTTAATTTAACAAATTCATAATTTTTTGGGGTTGAAACATACCTTTGACACACAAATCAAGCTTTCCAAAATTAGCAAGATCTGACTCATGCATTAGCCTGGTGCACAGTCATATTGGAAGTGAGGTCACTGGCACAACAATGAAGGCAGAGTCACATGACTGCAACAGGAAGTTGGGTAGATGTCACTTAGGGACTTTATGGGAAAAAAATGAAGATTTAAGCATTTTGAAGACCTGCCCACAAGGCTTAAAGGGGCGGAGACACCTGTGTCACGGTGGGTTCTTATAAAGAACATGACTACATAAAATTTTGTTTTCTCTGTTTTCTCGAGATCTCAATTTATTTGCTTTTTATCTCTCGAAAACAAACCTTGTTATCTTGAGATGAAGAGAAAAATAAGTCAAGGTCTCGAGAAAACAATTTAAAATAAAAGTATTTAATCATGTCCTTTTAGGGCTTCCGTAATGCAACATTTCCTGCTATAACAAGTCCAAATATCTGCCTTGAAGCTGTAACAAAAATGAAAAACCCCTTTAGGTGGATGCGCAAAGCTGTCTCGGGATGGGCAATCAATACCCAAGGTATGGGGAGAACAAGGATCGGATTTAACATCTGTTTGAGTGAGAGCACATTCCAAGTGAAATTTTAATGGTAGTACAACAATAAAAATCTGTTCAGTTTCCATGGTCTCTTTCCTTATAGATAAGCTTGACAAACAGAAAACCTTCACATTTTTACTCTAGCAAAATGTCTCTACTGTCATTATTGCAGGCTTGTTATGCCTCACAATAAACAACCATGTCTGACCCATTTGTGTGTTGATCTCAACATGACACTTTATTAAGTAGAATGAATGCACAGTCTCATACATACAGTATAGAGCAGGCCACATTTAGTCTTAAGTCATAGGCCTTGTTATAAAGAGAGGAGGAATAGAGAAAACAGCTGCACTTAAATATCTAATGAAAAAAGAATCAAATATTAGCACATCACACTGCTGAATGAAATGTTTTAAACACACAGTTTCTCACACTGATGAATGCTACACTGGATAGCTACAAAAGGTTATATGTTCATAAATATAATATAGTTTGAATAAATTTGCTTCAGAGCTAAATTTATATCATTTATTTTCAACTGAGAGTTCATCACAGAGTACATTATATGAAAAATACATTTATGACCCCCAGTGCACAGCAGTTTGGTCTTAGATTTCAGGAATTAACCAGCTGGAAGAGGCTGCATGGAGCAGGATACTGAGAGGATGTGAACACATCTGACCGCAAAAGAAACCAGGTAAACATTCCACAGTTTGCTACACTTTGTGACAGAGTAGAAATAAAACATCACTTATGAGAAGAGAAAATAATTACATTCATATGAGTCTCAAGATGGCCAAAGATTGAGTACACAAAATGAACAAAAATGTACATGAAGACAGATAATGTCATTTTTCTTGAGGATTTTCATTGTAATTCTCATTTCTGTGGGGTTCATATCAGATAATTCTACTACATCTGATACAAACTAAGAAATAGATCATGACACATAACTACCCTGGATTTTCAAACGTTTTTTTTCTTTTCAAAAAACACAAGACCAAGCAAACATGAGTTAAAATCATTACAAATACAAAATTCCGAAAGCATGAATTCTTATTAACAAATCTACTGGTGTGAGACCTGCTCACACCGTCATTCAAAACTGCAGCAGCCCTATTCTGTTCACACCACCAGCCTCACATTATACAACTAATCACATAGTGCTCCTTTAGGGGTGAAATGAATTCGGGAGGTTATTCTGATTACATATTGTGTGGTTAGTCCAAAAATTATACTGTTAGTAGTTCAGGAATAAAATATCAGCTAGAAACTCATCAGTACAACCCACGCTATATACAGACTAAAACTCAGGTAGACCTTCAGCAGATGTCGACAAAACCCATATTTCAAACATTTCCAGATTGCAAACCCTGTCAAAATCTTCCTCATTTCTGTCATCTCTCCTAGTGACAATTTCATGGGGATTTAAGGCTTAAGATGTTCATAAAGTGCTCCATATGACACTCAAATCCTCTACAACTAAATGCAGAAAAAAAGACTAGATATCATTAGATTACTGTCACACAGTCATGCTACTGCTATACAGTAGGTCTCCAAATAGCCCTCGTTTTTTTCCTAAAACTGGTCTAAAGTTTCTGTCAAGGTCAGATCAGACAAAGCTATATTTGTTAGCTAGCACCAGCTGCATCTAGAAAACAAACTGAAAAGTCATTAGATATACGTACATGACATCATTCCACATACCCTAATTTAGTGACATCGTGACCTGCTTTCAGTTTTTGATTAGACTAAGCTCACAGAGGCTTAGTGCTAGTATTTCAGATCACTAGAAAGCACTTTAAAGTTTTCTAACCAGGGTTCAGTTTCGATATTCACACATTTTAGGCACTCCTGTCTGCTACTCCAGTATGCTACGGTTCATGGCCCCCATTTCATTTATCAATCATGAACAATACGAATGGCTGTGAAATTAACATCAGATGAAGACTGAAGCATGTTTTTTGCGGTTTATATAGTTAACAAACAAACATTCAACAGCATGTGGTAATACTTTTAAAATGATGTTAGCTCATATAACATCTTTGTTTGTCACCAATAATGAGCAATAAATTACCTCTTGAATATAACTGTTCTTTATATCTCATAAGATACAAAATAGTGATTTGGAGTTGAATATATTCTGTAAAAAAGTATATCTTGATAGACTTCTCAGGGGTTTCCTGCTCATGTTGAACCACATACAGTATGACCATACTGAGGTTAGATAAGTCAGCTCCAGTGCACATCCATGAGAACACCGGGTTAGAGGTTCACATACTGGTAGGATCTGTTGTAACACAGGGAACTTGCCAAGGCTTTTTTTCTCACTGTACAGCTACAGTTTGTCATCGTGTTTCAGTCTTTTTCTGCTGAGGTTGCCATGTTTCGCTTCGCTGTTGAGGTCACATTGTATCGGCTTGTCTACATGTGTCGGACTATGTGAGTCTGAGACACTATGTGTGAGAGGCTACAGTGTTTTCACTTATGTGTGTGTGTGTGTGTGTGTGTGTGTGTGTGTGTGTGTGTGTGTGTGTGTGTGTGTGTGTGTGTGTGTGTGTGTGTGTGTTCTGCTGCATCAGACTAGGGTGCCTGGGTCCGCACTGGGTTCCTTTGGGGTCACTTCTTGCATCTGTGGATGAGGAGTCTCCTGATAGAGAGAGAACTCCATCGACCTGTTGGGAAGGCGAGATGAATCAATACAGCTCTCCACAAACAAGAAGCAATAAATGAGGGGGGAAACCACCGTGAGAATACGATATCTTCACAAGGGAAAAAGTATGAATCATGGTCAGTACATAACAGAGTAGCCTGGAGAGGTTTTTTTTAACCCATGCTGAAAATAAAGGAAGGGAAAAACTATGTCAGGGGCCTCCTTACTTTATTTTCACATTTCATCTTTTCATCTGTCAAAGTTTTATAGACACATAAATGTTGTCTCTCAAGAGCCATTCAAGGTAATTCAAGGAAGCCCATGAGTAATAAAGGACTGTTTATAATCAGAGAGCATCTAACATCATGGAAGCTGGGTTTGCATTTGACAGACTGAAATACAAACACACCAAAACCGACTTTTGAAATCGCAGCATGACGGCTGAGATGTTGGGATTGGAGTAGGAGTAAAGTAAACTGTTCAGCTGCCCGGTTTGCTTCCAGCTTCCATTGAGAAAGATATTAAAGCAAATCTCAGCGGTAAACACTTTGTGAGTTCCTGTGTTTTATAAACAAGCAATTTTGTAAACGCAGTTCAATAAACTGTGAGTACAAACTCTCTTCTGCTATAATGAAAGAAAATGCTCTTGCCGTTTTAGTAATGTATGAGTTTATTTTCACAACTAAGAATAAATCTTAGCAAAGCAACAGCAAGAAAATAAAAATTCCTCACCTTCCATGCAGCGGGTGACCATGGAAGCTGGCTGACTGGGGTATTTGAGATCTGTGGAGGTTGGTGCCTTCCCCTTGAACTGACTGGGCCTGGTGCACCAGTGGATGGGGGTGTGAGAGGCGAGAGATTCCTGCCTCCTGACCCTTTGTGGCTGCAGGAGGATATCCAAGGGCATTCCTCAGGTACCAGTCTCTCAAACCCTCCAGAGCCAGCGCTTTATGCAAGCTTCTCGTTGAGTCTTCTGGGGTGGGAAGAGAGAACTGTGGGGGTCTGCGGCTGAATGAGGGGCCAGACAGCTCAGTCTGATAAGGATGGAGGTTAGGGATGGAGGATGTGGTGGTGCCTGAGGCAGGAAGAGGAGACTCGTAGGCTGACAGCAGAATGCCATCCTGGGTGTGTTGCTGCAAAGGAATAAAAGGTCCACAAGATTTGGTTCTGGTCACTTTGACCCTGCGTAGCTCTGCTTGGGACCCTCGTAGGACCATGGGGCTGTAGGGAGTCGCAGCGCTTGGTAGATGCACCTGGGAATGAGAGAAGCCGTTGGCATGGGGAGGCACAGCAGCAGTGGAGGAGCGAGGAGATGGCGCGTCCTGCCAGATCCTGCCTGTGGACTGATAAAGATGGTTCTGAACTTGCATCCTCTGCTGCTTCCCCCAAATGTAGTCCATTAGTATCTCATTGTAGCCTCCACCAGCCCCTCTGCCGCCCATGGATAGACGCAGTTTGGCCTGTTCCACCGAGCCACCCACATGTCTCTCAGGGCTGCCCAGGTGGATTTGTCGCAATTTCCCATCAGTCAGTGTCTCTGAACTCTTGTAGGGCCCTCCTTTAGGGGGCATGCCGTTTCTGGGAGCTGGGTCATCAGGAAGGCTTGATCTATCTAGCAGGGCTTCGGAGCTGTTACTGCGCCTGGCACGGGAGCTGTACGGGCAACTTCGGCGGTCAGAAGAAGAACCCTCCTGGGCCAGTGGAATCATATAGGGCACATCGAGGCTACCCGACCACTGCTTTAACCCATTCCCACCTGCTGCATCAGACCTACAGCAGAGATAAGTACAGCAACAGTTTACATTAGGAGAGGAATCTAAGTGACAGAGAACATTTTTTAATAAAAAAAAACATAATTGCATTTCAAAAATCACTTAAGGGAGACTATTTATATGCTTTAACACCAAATGATGAGCTCAAGCCCTCAGTAGCTAAATATGACACTAATCGTTATTACAACCCTGACTCTATGTCTCTGCTAAGTCATCAAGCCATTTCCAAGCACACAGTTATCACAGTGGGATGGAGCTGTAGCTGTGCTGCATCAGACAAAGGCAGCACTGTTTCATGGATTACCTGACATGAACACTGATTGGAGCAGTTCGGGCCAAAAGAGGAGTAGCTGGGACACTTCTACCTTCAACGTTAGATGCACTTCTGGGCAAAGAGTGAGTTGGGCTGTAAAAAAAAGTCACACAAGAAAACAATGGTCCATTTAACATGTATTCATAGCATGGTATAGGTGCATTCTGGTAGGCTGAAAAGGTTTGTGAGTGAATTTCAGCAAACTACCTGACAGAACTTGTGACGGAGTTGCGGCGTGTCCTCATCTCGTAGTAAATCTCGACTGGAGACAGCTTCCTGCTGATCCTGTGGTCAGGGCTGCCCACAGTGAGCCGAGGCTGGGATAGAGAGCGTTGGTCAGCGGCCACACTTGGAGATGATTCTTTTGGGAGAAAGAAAACAAAGTAGCTATCTATTAATGAAGACAACCTAAGATGATGATAAACATTGATCACATTCATTAAAAGCAAACAAGTCAAGTTTCCTATTTTGGGTTAACAATTAATATACATGAAGCTTAATCTATTGGCTTTGTACCAACTACTGTGTCAGTAAAACTCATTTTGAATGTTCATACAGTATCAACTCAAAACAAGAGTGATCTTAAAAGACAGTTTGTATTGGGTTGACTCACCATTGTCGTGGGATGTGGAATCTGACATGGAGCTTGTACTCTCTGACATGACAGTATCTTCTGAAAGACAACAAAACATTCAGGATGAAGATAAAGCAGAACTAATTCTGATATATTTTCTTTGTATAAGTGCAAAGCAAAAAAAAAGACTGACAGTGAAGATTTGCTTTGGTTTAGTTTTTTTCAGTAGGTTTGTTTTTGGTGATTAGTAGTTATACCTGTGTGACAGCCCCGATGAACTGTTCTTTTACTATTTGGTACATTTCGGTCTGATTCTGAGTGTCTGTACAGAGCACCCGTGAAGATGGCTTTCATCTGTTTCTTTTGGGCAGCCTCATCCTGCAGCCAGGGACAGACGGACATATTAGACCACGAGTACACAAAGAACTACAGCTGCTGCGTACACACAATTGATATTCAAGGTGTTGACTTACCTCTGCCTTGGTGTTGGGCGGCAGGCCAGTTCTGCGCTGCACCAGTGGGGGTTTCTCTCCCGTCTCCAGGGGGAATGTACGTGGCAACTTACCAGTCAGCTCCTGCAGAGGACATTTATTAGCTTTCACTGACTAAAATCTTTCTTTTAACACTGGCTGTGCATTCCCATGTGTTATATAAGGTCACACCACTTAACAGATTACTCTGAGCCTCGATAAAAACACCCTTTAGGTACTTGGCTGCACAGAAATAGACAGATCAGAAATCACTTCTTTTCTACTATCATTAACCTCTAAGACTAAAATAGGATATACCTGCAGTTGAGTAGTGCTTCAAACTTCTAGCTACACTCAAAGCAGACGAGACAACTTGTGAATCTCAGAACGGAGAACAACAGTGTGCTACCCTGCATCCAACTGAAAACACAAGATGTATTAAACAGCTGTTTATGGGTTGCTGAAGCAGCTGTGGTTTCATTAAGACATGCTGACACATTCTCTGGAGCAATCAAGAGATCCCTGTATGCAACCAGCAGAAAACACACTGATGCTCAACCAGCTGCACCTCAGCTCTGGAGTTCAAATCTGCAGATTATTAAAAATATCCCTTACATGTTGTAGGCTATGTGGTAAAAACTCAATAAATGAAGAAAATAACAAACTGCACCTCCATTAAAACACTTGAGTTTAAAATGTAACACCAGCCTGGAGTGTCTCAAAAGTGAAGCCAGGGCCACTCACTGCTTCCTGCAGGCAGACTTGTTTGAGTTCTCCCACTCTGGTGTTGAGCAGAGCCTCTAGGGCCTGCTTCCTCTCTTGGAGAGCTGCAATCCTCTCAGCTTGCAGCTTGCTGTCCTGGCAGCCTTGAACATCTGGACAGAAAAGCACATGCATCTCAAAAAGACTGATCTAAAGTTGAAGGTGTACAATATTCAACAATTTTTATGGTCAACAGATTCATTGAAAAGACTGAGACCAAAAATGAAGTAAACATCATTGACATGTCCTGTGTGTGCAAATACATATATGTCATACAAGGATACTTATTACAAAAGCTGCAGACAATATTCCAGTGTGGCACATTGTTACACTAAGTTTATGTTCCTTTGTTCCCCTTGACATGAGTATTGTAGTATATTTTGAGTCAACCCTGTAAACACAGTTAAAAAATGAGTGTTCATCCAAAGCTAAAAATAGTCCCAAATAAATGCACAAATTGCATGTGTGGTAAAAACTGCATCCCCAATTCCACAGGGACATTGTGTGAAGTGTTGATAACACATTTTTTTGTCTTTTTGCTTAAGGGAAGTAATGAATATTTTTTAAAAGTTTATACAAAGTGTATATTTACGACCACTAGATTGTTGTCAAGAGCTAAAGATAGAGAAAAGTTATGAGGAGTGAACCATGAGAAATGTTTAAAAATTACAGGCCACTTCTCTAGCAACAGGAGCCTGAACAGTGCTGAATCACTGTTATTGTTTCAAGGATTCAAATAAAAAAAATGGTACTATTTCAATCAATCTTATTAACATGAAAATGCATTGTTGTTGCTGTTTCCCTTTGGTTGTTTTGTGTCTGTTTCAAATGATATGCTGTCTGATATCAGTGTCTTGGCGCTCTGATAAGATTATCTGACAGCTGTTGTGACAGTACATGAACAAAAGGCCTTCACACATACAGCTGTTTTTTCAGCTGGCTGTTCCCATGAAAACCCTTTTGTTTTCCTTTTGTTAAACTGTGAGAAAAACAACACGAGCTGACGGATTAGCCAGGCCATTTCAGGCTCGTCCAGACACGAGAGTGTCCATCTTCACGTTGTGAGTCATTTAAGTCATTATTACTCACCAGGAGCCCCCAAACCCATGGATGTGATCAGATGTCCTTTGACCTCCATGTGATGTCAATACGGGAACTTTACAACTCACACCTCCAGCTGCGCCCCAACCTGAGGGAAAGGTAAATTAGGTTAAGCTTCTGCTGAGGATGGTCGACACTTTCTTAGTTGCTTTCCTTTCTCTCACCTTGCAGTATCAGCCATCTGTTTTCTTGAGCTGGAGAGTCAATGGTGGTTGCATTTCTTGCAAATCAGCAGTAGAGAAGCATGGATGTCTCCTAGATCAGATTACTCCAGGTACCATCAGGGGGAGCCGCTGCACCTCTGTCCAGGTGTCTACAGCTTAAACCTTAAAGGAATAAAAAATATCATTATGAGTACAGTCTATAGAAAAGACCACTTAATACAAAACCATCAGTGTCAGGAAAGAAAAAGTCAACTTGTCATATTGCAAGTAGTAAAAACAATCTATAATCAGGATGAGAGCAGCTGCCATAAAAACTACTAACATAATGTAAAGGCATGTAAAAAAAAACCCTGCATTGAACCAGTTTCATGGAATATTTAGAAAATATTACAAGTTCAATAACAGTAAGATTATAACTTGCCGCTTCAGGCATTCTAGATATGAGCACTACTCTAAAATTAGCTCTGAGATTCAATTAGTAACCAATTAATTTGAAAAGAGAAGGGAAAAAAAATACAGGAAAAGTCACATTAATAATGTATGGACAGAAACGGAGGGGAGAAACTTAATCCCTGTGTGTTTTCTGTCTCAGTAGCTCAATAGATACTGTAACGAAAGAGAGAGAGCCAAGAGCAAAGTGATGGAATAAATAACAGGAGAGACAAAAAAACAATGTTCAGGGGAGTTTTCTCTTTGCTGCAGTCATAAATATTATATTTTACATGCAACACACTTTGAATTAAATTACTTGGGGTGTAGTTTATAGCTTCATCAGAGGTAGTTCTATTGAGAAGGACAATAACATACTGGCTCTTTAAAAATAACAAGACCTCGTTGAAAAAACAAAACAAGACAAGAACTGTGACTGAACTGACACAAATGAGCAGTGTTTCGTGTGCACTCTCCCCATACAAAGGAGGTTCATTATTAACAAAGCCTCTTCCCTAATACCCAATAGAGACTTGACATCCAAAAATAGCAATTGCTTTTTCTGCCAAAAGCCTATCGCTCAACGCCGCTCACAAATCGCTGCCATAAACAAGGATCCTGCCAGTCGAGTATATCATAAATCGACTCCATTCAACCCACAAATCTAGACGGAAGCCCTCAAGGGCTGAATCAAAATTACCCTTCCAAAGACTTCATCTGCCAGCATCACATCTTTCAAAAGGAAACATTTATCTATCAGTAACTCTGAGCTGTCTCAGAGCTCTGCTCTAAAACTCACTGCTTTTTTGCAGGGTCAGAAAGACAAAGTGTTCTGTTTTCCTCACTCAAACAACAGAAAGAAAAAGTCTTATTTCTTATGAGGACATACTTGAAATAGTTGTACCTAGTTTTCTCCTGTCTTGGAACCAAACCAGTATACTGCTGTTTGCTCCTGTTCCTGTGAAAACCCACAGCATGCTTGACCTCCCACTGACAGACAAGTAGGAGCCTTTCTCACAAACAAGTGGCAGAGTTACGACTGCCGCGCAGACAAAAGGTCATCACATGATCCCTGTTGCACAAAAAAGGAGGCTGTGATAATTCGATTTTAAGTTGATCTAATAAACTAAGAATAAGTTTAACCTGGGAATGGGCAAGTCTGACCTTAACAAGGCTGAACACTAAAACTCCCAGAAAGTAGTAGTCAAGAGACAACACAGACTTCTGCTTTTTGTGTGGATGGTCACTTGGCAGCTGAATAACGGAGCCAAAAGGCTGGCTTTCCCCCTTAACCAAAACATTTGCTTGGAAACCAAGTGTTATCCCTTTCACTCACCAAAATGTGCCTTTGTCTCTTTCAGATCTAAACAACCTTCAGCTCCTGTGTTCTGGGTTACATTTCATTCATACTGCCTTTACCACTGTAGAGAGAGATTGAAAGTGTTACGGTGTAACTTTTATTTCGTATAAGTTATTTTCTGACAAATATGGAGCCAAATTCATTAACAATAGGACCCACTGATGTCCTCTTTAACAGGCAAAGGGCTTTCACTTCGACTTTCACTCAGTGGTTTAAAAGAAGTTACTGGTGGCTAATGTTAGCATTGACTGGCCTTTCTAAGTCACAGTGTAAACTTAAGGACTTTTGTGTACATAGATTTTCTTAAGAGCAGCAAACACCTATAGAAGCTAAACATAAAGTGTGCAGATATGCCGCTCGCCATATTGACAGTGTCTACAAAGATTACATGTCCACAAAAACAGCAGGCTAATCACACTGTTTGCATCCAATGAGCTACAGGCATGACATTCTGCTCAACAAAACACCCAATGTGTATTACAGTCTATGCTTTACCATTTACCATTATCACATAATTGTATGTTGTTAAGCAAAGGATATGCACCAGGTTACACTTCAGTCTTGAGTGTAGCCTGATGCGTAGCCTTCAGTCACTTCATCCAGTTTATTAAAGATTTGACATGAGCTGGCTGAAACACTCTGGCAGGTCTTTCTATAAAAAAAAACAGCTTTTACCATTTATTTGAAATAACAGAAAAAAGACCCAAGAGTTAATCCTTAACAGCAACAGGTACCTCTGTCTGACTACTTCTTAGTGTAACAAATGGCACACCTTACAAAATCAATAGACTTACCGGTTGAAGTTAAGCTCTAACAGCTTAAACATCTGGTGTACAGATGTGTGCAGATGTACAGGGACAGCAACTCGAGACAGCATCACATTCCGGAGAGAAGCCTGCAGGAGAGATGGCGCACAATGAAGAATCAGATAAGCAGAGTCACAGAGAGCTGCATCAAAGGAGGGATCAAAGGAGAAATGAGTACAAGAGATATGAATGCAACTACATCGTGAAACACATGTTGACTTAGCATGTGTATGGGGGATGAGGGATCTCTGGCTGGTGGTAAAGATAGCACTAAGGGAGCCATGTTGTTTAAAACATGAGCTGTGTGATGGTAGTGAGTTGCCCCTGTGCCGTGTGCATCGCTCAAATGCAAATCAGAGAGGAGTTTAGTATTCAAGTCTGACAGGCTTAACGCTGAAGCCGGCAAGGTAGGTCCAATCCTACCATGTCAACACTGCTCTCTCTCTCTTCAGCTAAGGAGTCGTTTGTATTACATGGATAGCAACAGTCATAGCAAAGCTAAATGACTACAGGCAACAGTTTTACATGCAGCGTTCTCATCCCTTGATAAACACATTGCCTCCAAGATCTTAAAGAGATTCATTCTCTCTAGTGTTAGCTTTTATCTGACCAAAGAGTCCCAGAATCCCTCCTCTGTTGTCAACAGTATTTATGTAACCGCTATATTCATGGCTTACAGTGCATCATGGCTTAATATTAAACAGAATTGCAACAGATTCTGTTGCAACATGCAACAACCTCAAATCTGTTGCATATGGTAATGAATACAAGACATGTGTGTCAGTTTCTTTCAACAGGCAGAGAGCAGCTGAGATGTAAAAGAGCAGCTGAAGTTTCACCTCCCACTTTCTACAGACAGGTGAGGCCAGCAGCCCTCATGTTGACTGTTGGTGTTGACACAGCTGCTGCTGTTGTGAGCATACACATGGTAAGCACAGCAGGGTTACAACATTACAGCTCCTGCCAGAGTTGTGTAGAAGTCTGGAGTCAAGACTTGACAGTGCTTTTTGGATTATAAATATTCATGTCACATATTTTTTGTCACAAAATGTGGCATTACACTCTGTAGTCTTAAAGCATCCAGCCTCTGGACCTCACTGTATTAACGTATAATAGACAAAACAACAAGACCTTAACCTGCACCCTTAAGCTGCTCTACTGCATTAAACTGTCAGGATGTGCTAACTGTATTGTTGAGTTCTGTTGAAGAACAGAAGGAATAGAAATTTCAGCATTCAAATGTGTTTTGTATTTTTAACCTAAGGCAAAAAAGAGCAATGTTATTCAGCTTTCTGCATGGCCAAGAATCAGCCAGTGTCAGAAATACAGACTCAATGCAGAAGATTTACTTAACTACCTACACCTGATCAACCCCAACCACAGCACTGTAAAAGGCTTATAGAAGGTCAGCTGACCCTTCCCCCTCCCTCCTGTATTAATATGATCTTCTCTTGTGCTCTCTGTATCCATGAAAAACTGATTTATAACACGCTTATCGGCACACAGCAGGGCAGCTTAGCTCAGACTGACCAATCGTGTGCCTCGATATTTTCCCTCCCTGGCCTTGATGCTCACCTTTGCACATTTGACATGACTACCACGGTCGAAACAAAGCCATCTTGGTGATTGCTATCCACCTGGATTCAGCTAAGCTGAGGTGGGGGGAGTAATAAAGAAAGGAATGTGGCTCCAGTGTCTGAGGGGATTATTCCTATACATTTCCCCTTTGCTCTGTAACACCTGGAGGGAATTCTGTACAGTATGAATTCAAAACTCATTTCATGTTTCACTGTTGCTGTAGTCCAGCTTGTTTGAATTTGAAGGAAGTTCTGAGCTGCATAAGATGTGCAGCCATGGCCAGAGATTTACATCCATGACTGAACATGCACAGCGGCCTGATCTGAATCTTTGTGTTTTCTGACTGAAGAAATGTAGGTGAATTCTCTGTCTTCTCTTTGGCAGCAATGCTCCAGAATATTTTCAGTTGATAAGGTCTGGGATTAGATTCCCTGAGCAAATACATCAAGAAACCAACCTGCATCATAGCCAGTGAACTCTACTAAACCAGTTGCTAAAAACATATCAGTCCATGTCTTTAGGGCATCATAAGGGAGCAGTGTCACCTTCATGAAACTAAAGGGCAGAAGAATATCATTGTGTTTTTACCAATCTGGGTCACGGTCCAATTCCTGGGTGTCTGGTTGAATTGTGACGCACAAAGTAGGATGAAAACCCTTTAAAGAAGGGAGAGTGACATGCTACACATTTAAAGATAAAAGTCATCAGAGAGGAGAGAAAACAAACACAAACTCCCCTGAATGGCCTGCTAACTCTCCCTGCAATAAAACACCTTGATCAAACCTCTTGACAATTGCTTGATCATCCAAGAATTCAAAGACCCTCCAAACACAATAACCCCAAAGTTGGAACAATGAGCACTTTCAAAAAAATGCTTGACAGCAAAGTGGAAAATCCTTTTATGAAAACAGAGGTGTTTCCCAGGCAGACCAAAGGGTGGACTAGTAGTGAATCACCCCGAAGGCACTGACTGACCCACACAACACCATTTGTCTGAGTTTTGTCAGATCCAGACAGCCATCCTTGCTCAGGAATCTGTTAATAATAGGGCTTAACTGCTGCAAGAGAACAAGCAGTATTTATGTATGAGAGCAGTGAAATCAATAAGGCCCAGCAGACAGCAGTAGCAGCATGCTTCAGACAATTTCACTCCACAACAATGCAGCATTAGGGGGAAGTTGTTTATTCCCAAGAAGCATGACACATTAAGTCATTGAAGACTGTCCGTTTGAATTCAATCCTTGCCATCCAACCAAGATGTTCCTCCTTACAGGCAATGGGGCAGGCTGCAACACAAGCATCCATGAAAGAGATATATTGAATTTCATGTCATACAGTCCTTTGTATTTACAGTCGTGTTATCCTGCTCAGCGTGTAGAACACAAAACATGTGTTTAGTAAAGCTCCTAGTACTGAGCCTGCAACAGCAGACATCCTGCAATTGCAGACGGCAGCACCGGCTCATAATGAACACACTGGACTAATTAATGAGAGCAACATCATACAGCAGGTGTGCCACTGACTGACACGATGACAAACCCGACCATTACGGTAAGGTTGGTGCGCGTCCACATGAGAATACAATAGCAAATAACGTCTCGTGGTGTCGTCTGCAGGCCATGCATTTGTAAGAGAGAATATAGGTTGTGTTGACGGCTATTCATTAAAACGCCCAGTTAGGATGAGAAGGACATCTTAGAGCAGAATCCCCTCTTACCACAGAGCATGACCGATGCCATCGGAGGTCTCCATGGTCCTCTGTAGCAAAACCAAGACGAGAAAAAACATTCCTGTGTGGGACCACGGGAAAGCAATCCTCCTCAGGAAAAGGTTCAATTGATTGAACGTGTGATAATTCGAAAAACACAGGAGAGCCCCTCGTTCATGGTGGCTATGTATCCCAATTGTAATTCAGCAGCAGCCTTGCGACCTCCGCTATGTCGAAGCCCTGCGCATCTCAGCAGACCTGCTTTCAGAGAGGAGAAAGCTTTCCCTTTTGCACCGGATGAAAACCCTGTATTTTACACAGCGATCGGACTCGACACCGTCACAGCAATGACGCCCCTCCCAGATGTAACATGTCTTCAATGTGCGCCAGATAATCCCCGTGATACTAATATTGGTATCCGGTTGTTGTGAAGGCACGCTCACAATAACGCTGAATGGTCGAAAAAAAAGATTGATCCGATAATTTTCCTCTCATCAAGATCTTCTGTGAATATACATTTGAAAACAGTTTAATTCTCCTTGTGGGCACAGGACCTTCTTATATTCAAAGAATCTGAATCCTGACATGGAAACTGTTATTGTTACCGCATTGTGATAAATGCAAATGTATCTTAATTAGCAGCTGGCTGCTGATGAGTATTCCTAATAAACAAGTAGGCGTGCATAGGTAAGTAAGAAAGAAAGTAAATCAATTAATCAATCAACGAACTCGGCAACAAACAAACAAACAAACATTTTTCATCATTTCAAAATTTGATTATTAAAGAAAACGTCAAAAGAATTACATTCTAAATTTCTTTATAAAGTACAAACATTTTGTCGGGGAGACCGGGTATGGTTGTAACACGAGTTGTTTTCACATATGCAATCAAAAATCTCAGATCCTTTAATTTGACTCTTCTGTATGTTTTAATTTACTTTATATCTTATTCTCTTTATTTTTGTTTCAGAAGTGCCTGTTTGTAAATTCACCATTATGTTGTTGTCAATGATCACATTAAAGTTTATTTTAAAATATTGCGGATGGATTCAGATGCCTTTACAACAGTTTTTGCCTTTTTATTAATGTGACGAGTAATTGAATACAACCACAGCATTAACAAATGAGTGAAGAAGAACACATTGAAGAGGAGATGAATGTATAAAAGAGTCTCATTGCCTTTTGATGTTATTTTCATCCTCTCGGTTTACACCAGTGTCATATCACATAGTGTTTCTTATCAAAATGCACTACTCTATGCATTTGTCAAACTAGAATCCTGGGCAATTGTCACCAGTGAGAGTATTTTTTGATAGCAGACATCAGTCTATCAAGGTATACGCCTCTCCTGAAATCTTGGAAAAGTTTCAGTTATAGAGTACCACAACATGCTCCGACTACTTGGACAATGCAAAAGGAGAAAGTAGCGGTGTGATAAAAAGGGAATTCTCTGGAAAATAGTTGCTGCATTGTCATATGAGCCCACACAGACTTAACCTCGAAATTATACAGGGTGCAAGAAGGAAATATTCCAGATGAAGTTGGGATGAAAAAATCCACTGTTTGTCTTCACACATTCAGCTCACACAGGTAATTTGGGGACATTTTCTGGAATTTTGTGGATGTCTACAAAGGGTTATGGAGAGAGCTGCAACACCACCATTTCCACGGATAACATAAGAGTTGGCTGGAAATAGGTACAACACATCTCTGAATAGTGTTACAGCTATCACTTTACAGACCACTGATTACATTTTCTGACTTTAATAATTTTTCAGAATTCCTAGGCAGTGGGGAAAAAAGGTTGACATTGGAGTGCCTGCCAATGTTTTAAAAAAGGCTCTGATGTGGTCACACAGTAGGGCAATATATAATGACAGAAACCATATCCAAGAAAAAAATGTATTTAATGAGTATTTTGTTTTTATAGTTTGACCAATGTCCCTCTGTAACATGGAGGAGGCTGGCTTTGTGGCCTATAATGCAACCACTAAGTGTGTGGGTGTGGGGGGAGCTCTACATAATTTGGCTTCTCTTTTTATGAGCTGTCATGTTGTCCATGGATCTGTTTGAATCCAAATATAAAGGTACAACATACTACTACACACTCAGACAGTATGTACTACATACTGCAATCAGTTTGTCTGCCGTTAAAAATACTAATGTGCATTCTTGGATGGCTGAGCTAGCACACTTTTTAGGCCATAAATGGAATTTTACATAAATGTAAAACAAATAAATCATTACTTATACAGCTATGTTATTATAAGTATATAGTTATAGTGTTCATTATGCAAATTCAATATTGACAGAGTTTATTCTTGTAGACTAGTTCACACTTACACACATGCAAATGCACCTCGGAGTGAAAGAGAGGGTAGATTTGAGTTCAGGTCCTTCACAGAGAGAGACACTAAGTTTTGGATTGTTTTATATATCACCAAAGCTTTTTTGATCATATCACATGGTGTGTCCTATGTTTTTGTTTCTTTTGGATAACTGTTCCTACTTACCTCACCATGTGTTGCAATGAAGGAACAACATGTATTTGACATCAACCTATGAGGTCTAAAACATTCTTGCAGAGGTTTGAATTGGATTGAAAAAAAAAAACATGGGTAATTTGAATAAATCTTGAGAACTCCAGCTCAAAAAGTCAGTGAGTTACAGGTGCTGAAGCAAAAAGTGCTACAACATACTCAGTCTTCTCCAACCCTTAATACTTACATATACTGTGGACAACTGTTAATTTCAAACTATGTCAAATACAAAGCATTATCAAAACATAGCAATGATACAACAAAACAAAAAAAATGAAGTGCTTAAAGTAGTAACTAATAAATCATTTTCACATTAGTTTGTTGACAACAATGCTTATCATTTTACAAACCTACATAACAAGCTATCGTATTTCAGCTATATTAATTAAGCAGGGTGTCAGAGACGCTTCATTGTAGACATTTAGACCTGGTGGACTACAAATTGAAGCATCTAAATAAATATATGCCGGCTTGGCAATTCTTATTTGTTAAATCAATAAATAAATCACAAGTGACCCACTCTGACAGAAAGGGAAACTTAAAGCTGGCTGAGTTAACCGTGATTCCATCTGCTCAGACCCCAAACACAAGAAAGAAACAATGGGAGTATGAAGTTGAAGCGGCAGTAATGTAATTATGTATGCCCATAGATGAATATTTAACAATAGGCTCTTGGGTTCTGTCCTCTAAAAGGCAAACAGGAAATGCCAAAAAACTTTTTCAATTGTTTGAATGTTTTATTTTTAGGTCTCAATAACTAAAATGAAGAATAATAAGCTGATCCCAAACATTTGTCAGCACAATTACATGATGAAATCAAGACAACAAAAATAAATCTGATAAACTGTTTGATGAGTGCATAAACTTTGATATTGTCAGACATCATGTTATCCTAGAAACATACTAATGGGGATAAGGACAGGAGGGAACTTGAGTTATTGTACAATTAAAAAAACAACAACAAAAGGCTTGCAATAGAAAAAATAAATATATATTTAAAAAAACATAAAACTGCAATCATCATATTATTCAAGAACAGAAATAGAGGGATGCAGGTCCATATTCTGACACAAAACCAGTCTAACAGTGTAATAACTAACACGGTCATCATGTAGATTAATTTGGGCTACACTTTTCATTTCAGAATACAATTTTGGAGAATACTTTCTATAACAGTGAACTAAAAAAAACTATCAATACCAATATCCCCATATTTTCAAATTTCAACATTTATCTGGTTTTGATTTAAAACAGCTGGGACTGTGTCAATGATTTGGTCAGCTTTCGTTGCTTTTACTATTTTTACACTCTCATGTCATTTTTGAAAGGGTCGATTAATGTGGAGGACGTGAAGTTTTTCAAAGGCTAATGAGAAAAAAAAATCTTCCATATCAAAAAATCTGAACTACAACAGTCTGAGTAATGGCATTTTGGGAATGTAATGAAGGCCAGAGTGAACTGTTGTCTGGACCACAGGACAATAACATCGCTGTTTTAAGCCCATCTAACCATAGATCTTGTCCCTGACTCGGTTTCTGTGTATTACAAGTCTCCACGCAATCACTACCTCCAGCGTCTTGGGGTTCCCTTTATTAGCTCTTTAACCTTTGCCCTCTCCGACAGAGCTGTTCAAGCAACAGTTGTTGTCTCTACATGGTATGTTGTTGCAGCCAGGGAACCATGTGTGCCATCATTACTGACCTTTAGACTCCACAGGATATTGAGCTTTCTGTTGTCCTTAGTTGGTGCTGCTTAGTGGCTTTGGGTGTACACATTTACTTTTTTAACCCCTTGTTCCTTCATCCAATCATTCCAATTCATTTATGTATAATACTACAATCTTGTAGATGAGGATCATCTCCTTTGCTTCATATTCTGGTATTCACAATGGTTGAGGGATTTAACATAAAGATGATACCAGTGTTTCAAACGACAATATCTCTGCCTTTGATGGGGCTGATGAAACAGATACAAATTAACTAAATATTATTAAGAGAAGTCAAGAGCACACTTACAAAGAAGCTGCTTCTCAGCAGATCAGAAAATATTGTTTACTTTGAATTGGAAGGGGTCCACAAAATGAAAACAAAACCTTTTCTTTCCCAAAAACATAGTTTGACAAACTCCATTTAATATGGTTCACACTAGCATAACAACAGTGTGGGTATGGTGTAAAACGTTACTGCTGAAAAGATAAGAACATATTCATTTTCGGCAGAGAGAAAAAAATCTGCATTTAAATGACAACTCAAAAGTGTTTGAACCCTGAGGGTGAGGGCTATAGATTCCTCAAGTAAGAGTGTGAATAAACCCGGAGCACAATCAGCACACAGTGGGCTGATGGATGTCAGATATATCCAGCACACTGCCAATAATCTGATTCAACAGTCATCGAGAAAAGCCCCACACCAACACAACAGTACGTCAGTAAGAAATATAATGTCACAGCACCTGGAATGCCTTTGGTGATTCTTCAGATATTTAAAGTCATACTATTACGGTCCAGAGGTAAATCTGTAAAATGTCATATGTATTACATCTAAACAAGAAAATGGCACAGAGTTGCACCAGGACTTCCCTTAGTCTCTGCTGATGTTAAAGTCCTCGGAGTGATCTGCAGTTATCACAAATGCGCATATTCTTTCTCACTAAGAAGTCACATGTTGATGCCCGCTCCAGGATGACCGGGTCCTTGTTTGATAAACGCGCTTTGGGAGACAGTCCGTGGCACACAACATACTGATCCAGGCCCAAAAGCAGATTAACGACTTCAGTCACTGAGGATAATTGTGCTGGGTAGGTGTCGTAGAGCGGGTGTGTGGGGTGCAGTGGCTGTTTCTGGA
The DNA here is from genome assembly GCF_009762535.1 of Notolabrus celidotus. NCBI lineage: Eukaryota > Metazoa > Chordata > Actinopteri > Labriformes > Labridae > Notolabrus > Notolabrus celidotus. The sequence goes on along the minus strand of NC_048272.1, from coordinate 28,342,346 downwards.
CCGTCACCTGGAAGCAGAAGTCTGGGTCTATTAGCACAATAGTGTCGGCCATACTGGACTGTTTGGAACACTGGATGAGCTGAAGCTGCGGGCCCTCCACCATTATGGCATACCAAAGTATGGGCAATACTGAGGTGCGCAAAGAGTGTAACAGTTTCATTAGCTGGTTTTCATTCTCCGCACCACTCCCCACGGGGTTATCTGCCAAACTATAGATCTGTGTGATCTGCAGAAAGTGAGAGGATGAAAATAAGTACACAAAGATTTTGCATTATCTATAGCCTTCAAGACACTAATATGAAAAATCTTAACATAACACTCACCATGGGAAACTCCTCCTCTTCTTCATCATCATCATCATCATCATCATCATCGTCATCATCGTCGTCATCATCATCATCGTCATCTTCTTCTTCAATTTCTCTTGGACCATCTCTGCCTGCGAGGGGTTCAGTTGTAGTCCATCTTCTTGGAGGGACCTAGATAGGTCAAGATTGAGAGGTCAAGGACCATTGACTTGAACAGCTGACGGGAAAAATCGACATTAGAGTAGTTATAGATCTTAAATATCAAAATGAAGCTATAATTTCAGATGCATTAAAGGGATGTTTCAGATTTTTTGAAGTCGGGTTGTATGAGTTTTATGTCACTAGTAATTGTACTAGCCACAATGGATAAGACTCAGCTCGGCCCCTGTAATGAGCATCAGCATGCAAGCTAGGCTACAGATTTCTGCAGATGGGTTCAGTTCTGCTGTCTGCAGGCGGCAGAACACGTCTGTGTTGTGTTCGCAAATAGTCCCGAAAAAAATCCCAGTAGGGCGTATACCTTAACCGAGATGACTGTGTGGGTCGGAGTCTTTGGCTAAATTATGTGGCAGAACCATAGACTGTATAAAAAATGGACGTAGTATCTGTGACGTCACCCATCTGTTCCCGAGCGCTGTTTGGAAGCCAATCGACGGCGGCAGCCATATTGGAAATGCAGAACTCAACCAGGCAGAGTGTGACGTAAAGGGGCGGAGTTTGAGCCTCCTAACCAACAGCTTGTGTTCCCGACAAGCGTGCCGGACACGGCCCTGGTGGTGAGGCTTTCAGCAGTGTGTCTGCCTCCTGGTGGCTGGCTGCAGTGTAGGTCAAAAAATCTGTCTCCCACATTCATTTCAATAGGGGAGCAGTCAAACTTTAAAAAATAAATACACGTCGTATGAATGTTTCTCACATCCGTATGCTGTAAATTACATGTAGTTATTATTGAACTGTTTTGTGACCAAGTCCAATTTTTCCTGAAAAGTTTCTTTTTCATTAGTTATTAGAGTTTAAAAAACGGGGTTTTACTTCCGGGTTTCCTTTGATTCACAGCCGCTGTAGAGTGAAACTTCAAAGGACACACAGCGTCTTGTGACGTCACGCTGTAAGGCGGAGCTTATTACAGTGGCTTCACAGGCTCTGGCTGCACAATGGCGGCGCCCAGGAGCAGGATTTTTTGGCTTCAGAACTGTACAACGGTAAGAGGCGGAGCAACGCTGTCCATTTTATTTACAGTCTATGGTTCCCGACCAGAAGACAAGTCAGTCATGTCCTTATTTGGGTAAAAACTCATAATCTTAAAATGTTCTGAACCGTTGCGTTAGAAAAAAAATTCACCCCCCGTACAGTGTGTGCTGATAGAGAAATTAGTTTCGTAGAGCTAAGCCGTTTTTTGAACCAGGCTGTAAACATGTTTGTTAATTGTGCAAAGATCGTCTTTTTTGAATTGGTGTCTATGTGGTTTCCGGTGTTTCTGCAGCCAGAAATGGGCTTCATCGTTTAAGACCGGAGGTTGCTGCTTGGGCAGCACTGACCCCATGTGTAGAAACTGTAGCCTAGCTTGTGTGCCTTTCTCCATGAAGTTTCTCTTAAAGGGGTTGAACTGACAGGCATCCATTGTAGCTAGTACAAACTAGTGCCATAAAACTCATATAACCCCACTTCAAAAATATTTTGTCCTTGTCCCTATCCTCATCAGGAGGATTGATGATACTGTGGTTGTTGATGGGTCAAATAAGACAATTTATCTCTTTAACATAAATGAGGCACAAATAAGAGATTCAAAGTTGTAGCTTTCACGACTGACAAGGAGGTTAAGATATTTTTATCTGATCATGTGGTAAAATAAATGGTCACGTGAACAAACTCAAGGACAGCCAAGAAGAGAGGGAAAGGAGAAAGTGCAAATAGCTTGGCAGTGCTACATCTCTTTTATAAGATCTAATTAACTTTTAGGTGTGGCCTGGTGCCAAGCTGTTAAGGCGCAATACCATATCAGAAATACTCTCAGTCGGCCTTTGTTGCATGCTGCTTCTCTCTCTGTCTTCATGTTTCCTCTCCATGCTAACACTGTCAAACTGTGCAGAAATGCTACAAAATGTATTATGAGTTACAACACTTTGAGGTTCTGATAGTTTTACCAAAGTCAAAAAAGTCAAATATAGTGGAAGCCTGCTTGGATTCATCACACTGAGCCACAGACCACAGGAAAGCACTGGAGCAGTGGCATAAGTAAAGGTTTAGTGATTGTGGAGGGAAAGGGTAAAGAAGAGGCCATGATGACAAAGATCATTGTGCAGTACGAGTTATCATATCATCAGCCAGAGGAACGCTACATCTCTATCTCCAATACAGTTGTGGCAAGCAAAAGACTCCAAAATGTACTGTTTATTCACAGAGACCAATCACAGTAACAAACATGCAGAAAAGTTTGGAAAATGTAGCTTACATGTTCAGGGTTGTTGTGGTTGCTGGTGTGAGTGCCTTTGTTTGATAATCCATTTCGCTGTCCAACATCTGGAAAGTTCAATTCCTAAAAAAACAAACAAAAAAACAGACTGACATTAAGGCTGATAAAAGAAAGCAGAAACATGTTGACTATGTGTTTTCAAACCTGCAAATTTGAATGGTTGTTTTTGTTAATCAGCTCGTGGGGTTGTTTGCTCCCAGCTGCAGGCTCAGAGCTCCAACTCATCTACAACAGTGAAACAAAACCAGAAAGAGAAGAGGTAAATACTCATTTGCAAGCTTTGCAGGATGATGCAACTATATTGAAAAACTACTCCTACAAGCTCAAGTATCTGACCACCAATGGCACTGGGAACTCACTGGTTGGATGTTACTGTCATCATCGTCATCAGATACGTCAAAGCCCATTTGTGATCCTTTGGTTTTCTTGACCCCTGACTTTCGACTGTATGTGTAGTGAGGTCTAGGCCTGCCTGGCAGCCCTGCACCTTCAGTCGCAAACTCAGCCTGTCCCATCTGGAAAGGCAGCAGGTGTCTCTGCACAAAAAGATGAGAAGACACAAACTGTCATACTTTTATCGCAAGAAACAACTAACAAATTTTAAAACAGGTTTTTGTCTTACCATTGCCTGCCTCTGACACTGACGCAGTCGACATTTCTGTCTCTTCTTGTTGCTTCCTCCGAACTTAGGTTTGTCTATGCAGAAGTCACATGTGCCACAGTCTTTCCTGCAGAGGCACGCTTTACATTCTCCACAGGATCGCCGCTTACGCTTCTTATGCCACTGAAAACAAGGATGATCGCACAATTAGGGTTGCAAAATTCCGGTGGCAAAATTCCTGGAATTTTCAAAATTGGAAACTCTCCATGGGAATTTATGGGAATAAAACAGGAATTTACTAAATTGAAGGTTGGCTCTTAATAGGGAACTTAAATATAGTTGGGGAAAATATATTTTAGCATAATCCTGACTAAAACAACCCGATTTCATGTAAGTATTGTTGAATATCTATGAGACCACGCCCCCTTCATGCACTTTTTATTTTCATGTTGAATGGGACTTTTTTGGAGGGAGAGGGGCTCTTCATTTAACATTTTGGATGGGACTTTTTTGGGATTGCATTTTTGTTAATTTTTGAATGGGTTGGGTCGGGGGATGAGTAATATTAACTCAACATTCATGTTTTTGTTTTTCAATGAAAGAAATGATTGTTCAATAAAATATTTAACACTTGATTAAGTTCTACTTACTAATAAATCAGTTTTAATTGTATTATTTTCGATGGATGTCTGCTTATAACAAAACAAATATGTATGCTTGGACGTGATACCTTTCCATTAAATTACCCTCAATTCCCAGTCAATTCCCATAATTTCCAATTTGGAATATTTCCTAAATTCCCAAGCTTAACTTCCCATGGAAATTTGCCGGAAATTTTCCACCCCTTTGTAACCCTACGCACAATTCAGTATGAATGTTACTAATGACATAGTTTTTTGACTTTGTAGGAAGAGGAGCTAATATAAAAGCGTCAACCTAAATCAAACTCAGAAGTCTTTCACTTAAGTCATATTATCCTGGTGTAGTAATACAAAAAATAGATGTCAAGTACCTAAAAACGTATCACCCAAGTGTTTCTGTAGGTCAAAGAGAGAAACCAGCATTCCTCCATGTACATTTAAACAAATCACAGCACTTAAAACTATGGAAAAATTGAGAAATGCAAATATCCTTTTAAATGAACATGGTAATTGCTGCACTTTGCCAAGTTACAAAAGCTGCCTAGATATGTAACTTCAAAGAGTGTCAAAGTCGACTAAATGTTCTGGCATCCTGACACGAAACAGCTGTTTTTCACAGCTTTATTTTAAAGAGATTTATTGATACATTCAGATAAAACCTGTGGTAACCTTTCCTAAAATGTGTCATGAATCTTCTCATCACCCTTTCCAAACCAGAGATCTTATCTTCTTGTACCACTTCAGTGAATGATCTGAAACTGAATAATAAGTCGATATCCGACCAAACTACGGCAAACAAAACTGAGAATACAGACAGCAGAGTATAGACGTGGTTTGGGAGCTTATTATGAAAATACATTCTCAAACTGCTTCTTTCTGAAAGAGAAATCAACAATCTCTCACTAAATGTCCGAAAAAAAACTGCTGTTAAAAATAGCTTTTGGTTCAATCTGGGTCTCACATAGTGTTTCCCGGTTTACAGGACACGGGTAAAAAAAGCAAAAATAAACTCACATCATCGTCATCGTCAGTTGACATGTCGTCGTCATCATCAACGTCCACATTGACAGAGAAGTTCTCTGTGTCGCTGCTTTTGAGACCTAATTGCTGTGTGATTAAAACACTTTGAATGAGTCTTGGGAAATGGCATAGAAACAATATTGAGAACCGTCAATAAATATATTACAAAGAGTTACCTGTGAGTCTGTACTTTCACTCTGCAAAATAAAAGATGTATTGTTACAACCAACAAGCTTTCAGTCAGTCTAGTATTCTTGGCTTTTATAAACACAGCAAACAATCAATGTGAAATTTTCAACCACAAAGTGAACCCTGTTTTTATTTTGTCACTGGACGACAATGTTTATTCTAACACTGTCATGGACATTTTAGACACGTTCATATTCGTATCATATTCTACAAATCATCAGGCAGCTTGTGTGGACAGCACTTGAATATCTTTGACTCTTCAGCCAAAAAAGTAAACATTACCTGGTAACTCATGCTGTCATCAAATGTATCAGGAATGTCATTTAAAAAATTATGTTGCAAGAAGCTCCCAGCTCCACTTCCAGGATTCTAAAGGAACAGGCAGGGAATCAAAGTGTGAATGTAAAAGTGACGAAACAATAATAATCAATAACTGCTGGGTACCTGACAGCTTACCTTGCGAATTGGACATATACATTTTCGTTTCCGGCATAAGCGTTTCCGGGTGTCTGGGCTCTGCAGTCCATGCTTGCAGTTGGCACACTGCCCACAATTGATTGTGTTGCGGCATCCAACACACTGTCCACAAGGGATCCACTACAGGTGACAGGAGGGATAGATAAAGCAGGTGGTCATTTGTATATCCCTGTAGTTTTTTTTGTTTGTTTGTTTTTTACACATTTTAGTGATTTCAGGCAAAAACAAACAATTTGTTTGTTGTGAATATGAACTTTCTTTTTTTTCCAAGCTAAATGAAAAACCTTGTAAGACAAAAAGTAAGTATAAAAGTCAGACACAAAATGTCCTTTAACATATTTTAATCTGGGCATATAGACCAACAACCTGAACACTATTCTACCTAGATTAAGACATTTAACGTGCTGACTTTTCTACTTTCTTAAAATGGAACAAACTTGACAATTTCTTAAATGTTATGAATATTCACATAAGGTGAGACCGGCCAATCCATGGTAAAAAAAAAACAAAAAACACTGTGTGATTGAAAGGTCCCTGAATGATAAGATAATGAAGGTTGTTAAGATGTAGCTGTTTGTTTTTACAGACACTGCTTTACCTTTCTAAATCGAATCAGCGGATGCTCTATTGTCTTCGATGCAGCTGAAAAACAGACATTGCAGGATTAGCAATTCCGCAATTTACCTCACCTGAACTGTTAACATGATTGTATTTTCCATATTCTTTACTAAATTTTTGCTTCACTCATAAACTAACATACCCCAGCAGGAGGGACAGCAGGGCCTCTTCCTCTGTTTGTCATACCACGTGCCTGTGAAGGAAATACCGCATCTGGAACAGATCCTGCAGGGGAGAAGGACAACACTCAGTCCATCTGAATTTAGCAAAAACGTACCAATAGCAAACCTTTTGATTACAAAGAAATTCTCAAGAGCCGAATTAATTACTTATGCAGAAGTAATATTACAGGTATCTGATTGGAA